>NC_132888.1:23033268-23260768 GCF_030463535.1 Salminus brasiliensis
ACAATTCAAATGAAAAAAGAAAATAGAAATATGTGAGGGCCTGGTAGAACACCCCTATCCCATCACCAAGGCCTCATGAATGAACCTCATGCCTCGTGTATCTTTCAGAAGTGCACATTGGAATTACAGGAGTTGTGTGTTTTGTACACAACATTCTGCATCATTTATCCTTATTATATAAAAATGTTCATATATGTTATCCATACAGTTTCACAGAGAGGCAAAGCATGTATTTTCATAATCATCATAATCATCCTTATTATTGTTAGCACATTTTAAATACACAGGTTCAAATTTTCATAAAAAAAAAGAACCTCTTCTAACGTATCTGGACACTTGTTACCTCAAGCGACACCAAAACTATCAGAAACAGGTCAGCTGTGGACGTTCTGTGCCCTATATGCTGTATTTCAAAGCCTGTATCTCTTGTATCGGACCTATTAGCACTTGAATGCTTGCATCCTCCTGCCCAAAACACATTATGCTGCTGTAAAGATGCCATTGACTGATATTTAAGTTCTTGAGAGAACGACAAAAACTTGGGCTTGTGTTTTAATTTTTTTTAGGTGTTGAGCTTCTTTAATTCCCATCCTGCGGCCCATGTTTTTGGTGATGGCCGAAGTGAGTGGTGCCCATATTAGAAAGCATTCTCAAAAGCACTGCTACTTTTGGTACTGTGTATTACTGTGTAAATATTATCGAACCCACTGAATTATAAGGTTGTCAATCAATTTGAACACAAATACTGCTCTATCCATGCCAAAAGCAAGCCAACACTCCTGCGTGATTAAAACGGTAGCTCAAAAAAAGTCCAGAAAGTGCATTATCATCACTATCAAATAACATCAGGTACTCTACCAATACTCTACTACCCCAAAAGCTTCACTAACTCTTCGATAATGCTGGCTGGTTTGTGATCTACAATTCAATGCAAAGCACTTCAGCTCACACAGAACCAAAGCTAAGAAAACAGGCCATTTCTCAGGGTGTTCAGCTTTGGCTGCACACTTCCCGCACCTCATTAGGGGTATACTGCCCCTATCCGAGTAGCTCCACTTACTACCATTGCTAAGGCAAAGATCCAAAAGGCAGGTAGGCAGGTTGCAGGGTGCGTTTTTTGGGACCGTTTAAATTATTGACTGCGGAAAACATAGAAAAGCATTCTGAAAAGAACTCAAGGTGAAGTAAATATTAATTAGCTAGAGGTCAAGTGTAAAAATGTGTGTGTGTGTGTGTGTGGGAGGGTGTAACCTGGGTGTCAGAGTTGATGCATTTGACAAAGCATGTTGGGTTGTTTGATTATTATTTTTTTTTCTTTTTTAAGTTTTATGACATCAGTTCAGGCACAGACGTGTTAGCTTACATGTAGCAAAATTCATATTTCAACGTAATCTTGTAATTCAGAGGATCCCGTGACGTGGGACAAACAGGTACACAGGACAAAATGTTGAGTTTGGAACACTTGTTTACAGCACTGCACAATAATTTAAAAATCCCACTCATTTCTGTTATGCAGAAATCTGCTTTAGACCCAGAGCTGCTAATACAGGCATGTTGTTGACTTTGGAGTTATGGGAATGATCTGGAAAAGGGCTTTAGACTTAATAGCTTAAAAAAAAAAAAAAAAAAAAAAAAAGAAATAGGGTTTTCTTGCCTTAGTAAATACGCATATAGCGCTAACCAGCACATACCTCCACACGGCTATAAAATCAGGCCAAATCAAATATAGAAACTAAGCTTTGTAGATCGGTCCATACACCGCATTAAAGTACACATTGTTTCCCCTGCTGTCCGTTTCCACATTACTTCAGACCCATGTTCTGACATGTAGCTTAAAATGGTCCACCTATTTTTTATTTTTTTTTTTAAAGCAAAATTACTGTTCCACATTAACAGGACCCGCTCAGGACACAGTCAAATAACACAAGCTCTGCATTAGATCTTTAAACTGCACTTACATTTTACTATAAACCATGAGTGATCAAAGTTTCATGTACCAAAATAAAAGCCAAATCAACTCGGGGAAACAGAAAAGAGCAAGACACAAGGCCTTCCGTCCGTCAGACGCTCGGACTGCACTACGTACGTCTTGCACACAACAAACCCTGCAGCTGTACTCGACGTGAGATTATGGTCCTGCTTTGGAGGAGGAGTGTGAATGCAACCACTGGTGGGGTGGGGTGGGGTGGGGTCAGGGGAAAGAAAATCCAAAGTCCTTGGCCAGAAGACTGGCATTTTAGCTATTGCTAGACAGGTTGACATCAGCACAATTAGATTTTACAAGCGGTCACTGTACAGTTTTAGGACATAGAAAAGAGAGGGGAGGAAAGGGGGGAGAAGAAGGGGGAAAAAAAAAAAGTCTGAAAAACAAATTGCATGATCATGATCACCATTATTAATTATATTAATATATCTTTATATTAATACCTACAAGGCTGTTTTTTGTTTTTCAAGTTTGGAACATCAACCATTAAAAAAAAAACAAGAAAACAAAAAGGGAACTCAGTCTCCTGTGGGCAGTGTTAGCAGAGGTTCAGCCGCTTCCTCTGACACTACTCACCCACGCTCATGTTCACGAATGGAATGGAAAAAAATGAACAAGGAATCCACAGAGGAAAAAAAAAAAAAAAAAAAAAAAAGCAAGCTTATACTTGGCTTCTTTTTAGTCTCCCTCTCCTACATAAAAATATGGAGATATGTACTGTAATCCACAGCCCATCCACAATGGGACTTGCCTGTGTACTCATCACCTAAACCTTCAGAGTAGTAGTGTTAACCAACCCAAAAATTTACAATACAGTACACCACTTTTTTTTTTTTTTTTTTTTACTTCACCTTGACCGTATAATGGGAGATTGAAAAATATTAAGTCTACATTAAATGAGATTCGTGTTTGTTTCTGCAGATCTCATATGGAAAAAAAAAAAAGACAAAAAAAAAAGAGGAAAGTTGAACTGAAATTCTCTCGCAGTGTCCATTTACAGAATACCATTTTTCCAGTTCACTTCCCTGACAATTAGACATTAACTCAGCCTTGAAGATGTGTGAATACATCTTCCTGCAGACATGAGGGAAAGGGGCGAGGAAGGCGTTAAAATGGGGTTAATCATTTTTCTTCTCCTCCTCTGGTTTATCTGTGATGGCGGCGGGGGCTGCTGTCTCTCCCTCTGCTGCCTGGGCTGAGTTTTCCTTACTGTGGTCCATTCCGCTCGTGCCGAACTCGTTGACGCGGTTGGGATCCACTCTGTAGATCCACCTCTGGTACAGGTAGATGAAGAACACAACGTCTGTTGGGGAATGAAATTAGGCTTTAGTGAAAACAGGCCGAAAGCACAGCAGTCAACAGGCATCTACAGTGGTCAGTATGAACTAATCAGGACTTCCAGATTAGCTCGAAAGTAGTTTGAGGACAGTGGGTCTCTAAACAGCAGACCAGAAGTGGCCTCCACACTTAATCAGATGAGGTGTGGGGTTTGCTTGCTGTTGCAACCCTCAAGCCGGCATGGCAAGATTGTCACCGTTTCTGGCAAACGCGATGCACCCAAGACTCCAAACTCTTGAAAAAAGTGGGAAACAGCAGGACACTATGGCGGTTTGAGGAAGCATAGAGAAGTATGTGGTCTACATTGTCGCAGTATTTTTATTAAGCCCTAAAGCCAAACAAAATGTTGTGATATAAATTACAAGGGATCGTCCCTCAGTTTGAGAACCACTACATTACGGAAACTGGAAATCTATCTGGAAAGAGATCCCGCCCCCCCACTCTGACCACCCAAAAGAGAAAATCCAACAAGTCTGGTTGAGCATGGTTGTCCTACATACAGGAAAACGACTAGCTTTGTCCCACTAACATTCACATATTTTCACTGGCTTTCTTTTCCCAACAGAAGGATTAGTTTCACCAAGTAAACCTGTAGCAAAACGTTTCTGATGGATATGATTGAAATGCTAACTTTAGCTTGGGAAGGAACAAGGCAAAAAGTAGTTCTCAAATAGTTCTTCTAGAGTGTCTCAAGATAACTTCAGGCATTAGGACTGCATGCCAACTAAAATTTGATATATACACAGTCAAATATGGTCAGGTCACGTAAGAGAACTGACTGAGTGCTGATGAAGAACCCATACGTACCATCTCGGAGACAGCCTATTCTGTACATCATGGGCATTTTGATCACAAAGGCAAATAGGTCATCTATGAATGTGTTCAGTGCCTTATAGGTGAGCATTCTCCATGGAAGATGTGCCACTGACTTCATCTTATAGTTGATGAAGAGCTGTGGTGTCATGGTGATGAAACCTGCAAAACAGACACACAATGTCCAGTCACACAATGGGTAAAAGCTTTATGACCGTCTTTCTTTTTAAAAAACTGCCTAGCTGAAGGGTGCTTTACACACATTCTTCTCAGTTAAGGCAATCCTACAGTATCAGTGTTTAAAAATAATTTAAAAAAAAAAGATAAAACATGGGAGACAACATTTTATATTATATTTTACAGTCATGTCAAGCTTTCCTACAACTAGGAAACTAGGAAAAATAGCTACACAACAAACTAGCTAATGTTAGTCTTAGTGTACAAGTTAGGATTTGTTAATTTGAGAGACTGCAAGTAAACTATGTTGATGTGCAGGCATGAAGGTGCGTCAAGCAAGCTCTGAAATACAAAATAAAATCAGCACTCACCAAATGTTAACAAAAACCCATAGAGCATGCTGAGCACCCATGAGTACCAGCCTTTGTGCTCTACATAGATTAAGCTGTAAACAGCATAGCACCCAAAGAGTGGGTACAGCAGCCAGGACAGGTACTTAAAGGCCATCTAGACAAAAAGCAGACACAAAAAAGTGTGAGGCTTATAAAACACTGCAATATTTGACTCCAAATGACTGCATGTGTGTGCATACTCACATCGTCATAGATTTTGGTTGAGGATTCAACATATGTGGACTTGTCTTTGAATACCAATCGTGGGAATATTCCTGCAATCTTATTCTCCCTGTCCAGCTGAAAAGAAAAAGAAATCCAGGATCAGGAGATTAAAGCAGTTCTGACCACAGTCCAAACTGGTCTTTAATGGGAATGAATAAAACTGGCTTTTGCTCCTCACCCTCACGTCCATGACTTTGGTGATCTTCCAGAAGTCAATTAGCAGCCCGATGAAGACGCTGACCTGCACCACAAAGTTGGTCTCGTTGTCCAGAATGTAGAGGAGCACCACCAGCGACTGGAACACTCCGAATATGATGGAGCGCACAGAGAGCCCTTCCAGAGACTGACGACTGTTCCAAAACTGGATATCTGAAAAGAGATATCAGACAGCACTGACGCAAAGCACCAGAAGCTAGCAAAGTACCAAAGGGCACTATTCTCTAACTCTTCACTACATGGGCATGACCTCACTGCCCACACAACCTATGCTCTTTAGAGTGCATGCATGTCCACATCTTCAGGAGTTAACGTGGTGCGTCCATGCGTCAACAGCAGACTCGGGTTTCCCAAAGTTAAACAATGGTACAGTCTGCTGAGCCGTATTTATAAAAAAAACAGCAGCTTTTTATGTTAAATCAGAAGTAGTAATTAATAAAGGCAGTTTGTGTTGGTATGGAGATGTTTCGCTCTGATCACCACCTAGCTCTTGGTGTAATAAATGCTGCTCATGTTTCTGCTGCGGATCATTTAAAGGCCGTAATTAACAGCAAGTATATCGCGGACAACCCTTACAAACCAACAAGTGAGTGACTGGTCAGGTCCATGAGTTGCCTTGCATGTTTAATGCAAAATAAAACACTTAAAAACAACCTAGATAGACAGAACACCAGTTAAAAGAGTACAGAATATGAAGAATTCATACAAGAAAATAATGCATAGTCACATGTGCTGAAGTCAGCATGTTAAACTCACCGTTCTTGAAGGCCAGGAACTCGAAGATGCTGTGGACAATTGAGACCACAATGGTCAGGCCCAGTAGGTAGGGGTTGGTCTCCAGCAATGCCACCTGTTGAACAAAATATCCGTCGTGATGCATTCAGAATTTTTGCAGCAGAACACAGAGAGACAGCATAACTGTTTTGTGAACAAAAAGTTTAAAAGTTTAAAAGTTAAGACCTTAACGGAATCCTGATCCTCGTCGGATTGCTCGTACGTGTCCTCGCCCAGGAAGTTCCAAGGGGAGCGGGCGTTCTGGGCAGCGTATAGTTGCCATCGCCAAAGGGAAAGGGGGCAGTAGGTGAGTCGTAGCGGAAGCGTCTTCAGAGTATCGTTTATGGGGTAGTAATCCTTCTGGAGGTTCCAGTAGTCGTTGAAGTAAACAATGGGGTAGTAATCACCACTCACTGCATCAAACTTCACATCTAAGAGAGAGAACGATGACAGAGCCAAGATTTAATACAAAAAGGTTAAATAAACCGTAGCAACATCTTATCAAGTATATTAGGGCCTCCCCAGGTACTCACGTTGGTCCAGGGGTGGGGGCACGGAGCCCTTTACCCAGGCTGTGTGATCATCCACCATGTTGATTGTTAGGTTGGGGTGCCAGTGTGAAATGATCTCCACAGGGCCATGACTCTCTGCCCGCTGTGACCAAACGGACACGAACACCAGACAAAACATTCAGTATACTCTTCTACTCCATACTTCTTACAGCCTCATTCCTACAACAACTTCAGCAGTGCATGTTCTAATGGGTAACTATCCCACAGTCCCATTCCAGCCTATCCATGCGGACGCAATTTGCGTGTTCCAAGGCCTCACCATAATGAGGGCTATTCCAAACAGATTTATGGAGAGTGGGCTATAAAACCATCCAACAGGAGGCAAACATCAACAGTTATAAAAAAAACACTGCTGAGGACAGATGGAGTAAACACAAAGCAAATGTTGACCAACCTTGATCATCTCCGGATCAGCCTCGGTCTCTCCTGTCAGCAAGTTCTTGGTCTTGAGGAACTTCCGCCGCTTGAACTTGTTCATCACTGTCATGGTTGTTAACAGAAGCAGTGAGTATCATGCAGATCAATGATACTGAGGCCAAAAATAAACTCTGGTGGGGCTGACTTACTGCGAGTGGTGTGGACAGTGGCCAGCCTGCGATACTGGCCCTTGCGTTTAGGGTCCGGGTGAAAGCCGCTCTTGGTGAAGTAGACATGGATGTACAGAGATCCATTCTGCTGCACGCTCTACACCAGAAACCCACAGAAATTTAATTTGTCTGCTCTGACTGCATCATTTAAAGGCTCAAATCATATTCATGCCTTATGGGGACTTCTATCATAAGGAGGGTGGGTTGATTTTATCAAGCTGTGTGTATAGCATATAGACATATTGAATAGATTATATTCATATATTATTCAATATATATTGAATAGATCATATGCATATATTTATTTAAACACACATGCACTGATCTTAAGTAATAGCATTTATTCTTAACTCACCAAAAAGCTTTCTTAATGACTAGTTTGGGCGCCATTTCCCACAAAAAGCTTACCTCAGGGGTGTCCAGTTCCTGGTAATGCTCATAGCAGCCATCCCCTGCCTCTCCTGTTGTCCAGTCTCCATAAACCAAGTCCCTCTGGAACCAGAACAGGGCCTCTGTGTTGTTGAAATCTGAAAATACTTCATTCTCAGAGATATACACATAAAGATCCTAGAAAGAAAAGAGGAAAGATGATATTAGTTGTATGCCTTCGAATATCTGTGTGAACACAATGTCAGTATATAAAATCTTTAACAGACTCTATATTTATGTTTTACTCTATTCAACTCCACAACTTCAAGTACTACAGTACAGTCACCATATATCATAGAACATTGACTACCTGATGGGAGGCATAGTACAACAAAAGCATGGGATAGGTCTGTGAGCACTGGACTGTGCTAATCATTTCTATTACAGGCTCCCAAACATTCCGTACTTAGAAACTCTCCCCACATCCGACTCTCATCCACATTTTGTTTTTATTTTAAGATAATTAAAATGGCATTTTACTCAAATGTCTCCCAGCATATTTATTAGTTGAGCTGGGCTCTTCTCTAGTGATATGTGGCTTCTAGCATTGATCAGTTGCGAACAATGCCAAACATGTTTTCCTGGAGGTTGTTCTTCTCATTCTTGTGCAGATGTTCTTTTGTTTTGCTGGTGTAATCAGGGGGCTTTGAGGCTTTTGTAATCAGATATAGCTGTAGCAAGGTTTGCTAGAACCTTTAGACAGATCTTCAGCCTACTGTCACTGCTCTCACCAAAACCAGACTGGAACAACATTGGGGTTTTTTTTGGGCTAAAGACAAAGTTCATATTGGACCCCCTGGCTATGCATGGACCCCACTTTGAGAACTGATTTATGAGAATCTTCAGCGTTAAGTACCATTAGAGTGTCCTTGGGAAAGAGGTTGCGGCTAGGCACTCGGGGAGCGCCTGCAGGGGTGTTGGGGTCGGGGGTTGATGGGCCTCTGCGGAACCAGCTGCTGATGGCCCATATGATGAAGATCCTGGGTAGTGCACAAGCAAACATCAGGAGAACTCTTGATTGGATCCAGACTTTATCACACTTTTACAGTTAGTAAATCTGTAAATTAAGTCTGGTAAACATTATCAGTACAAGTAGCATTCAGAGTCTGACATTTACATGTAATGAAAACAAGGAATTAAGCACAATTTTGTGATTAAGCACAATCCTGTGATTGGGGAAAACTATCAATCATAATCAGCCAAGCAATTCGCAAGATGCTTAACAATGACAAGGCTGACAAATCCTTCTGACTTAGGCAGCACTTAACATGCTCAACTAGCAAATACTGTGCTAATTAAGTTTAACAGTCCTTTAATCTGTTTATTCAATGTGGAAGTACTCGTCTAACACTACTCATACTCCCCAAGATTAGAAGGAAGATCTCACCTGTTCTAGCAGGTGCAAAGTCTATGATCTTATCAGGAATTCTATACCTGGAAAACGGTGTTTACATGACACACCCTAGAATACTAGGCTATTCTGCATAACGTGTGTATACACAACCACGTGCGTAAACCTCCCTTATTTGTGATCTAAAGACTACACAGAGAAGACCTGATGAAGGAGCAGCACATAATATTAGTAGTAATACAAAAACATGCTTCTACATGATTCTAGATGTTTTCAGAATAGATTTTATAAGAAAACTCCTTTTATTTACCAGGAGTCCTCTGGGAACCGGCTGTGCTGCAACTATTTCAAATATTAACCAAGTCCCCTGACAGCAATTACTGCTCCTAAACGTACCTCTTGAGATCACTGGCTGAACGTCACCTCTAGTCAGCCTCCACGCAAAAGATCACAATAGAAGGTGACAGGCCACCGAGTATGATATGCGGTTTAAGGCCGAACTGAAGGTGTAATGGTTTACTTAAAAGGACTACAAGCGAAGGTTTGAACCAGCATGTCATGTCGCATCGCAGATGACAGACAGCACTGGGGATACTGAATTTACTGGAATTGACCCAGCACAAATCCATTTAGGTTTCACAGGAGTAAGATCCAGGTTTACTGCACTTACCTAAAGAGGACACCTTTAATGACTTGCCAGGCATTGGGTTGCTGCTGCTGCTGTTGTGGCTGCTGCTGAGGGTCCTGTGCAGTCGCATCAGTCTGCACAACCTGGTCAGAAGCAGCAGCCCCATTACTGCTCACCTGCCCAAACAAATCAAACCTACGGATTAATAAAACTAAACCCGAACTTCTGAAGATCTATAAGATTTAGTCCCTAAACTCCAAAACTGGTTCCACACTTTTCTAACATGTTAGCAGAAAGCTAGACAACTTTATTTGTATTCATTAATTTTTTCAATGATGACCGCAAGGGAAACCGCAAAGCAGCAACACCTAGCCAAATAACATGCAAATATTTGGTAAGATTTTGTAAAATTTAAAATAGATTTACAACTGTGCGCTTATACGTTACTAAATATTGACAAGACATATTTACATAAAAAACTCATACCGGCCACTCAAGCCACCAAGCCAATGAATTTCAAAAATTCACACTGGAAACTGGCAGGAGAGGAAATATGTAATGGTATATACTGTATGTAGAATTAACAAGCATGCTTCAGTACCAAAAATCTTTCAAGAGACCACATTGTAGTAGCCAAAATGTTGTGACCAGGGGACCCCTGGTTACAAGTAGATCAAGATCTTTGATTTAACAGATTGTATAACCACATAATAATTACACATGCAAAGCTATGATAACTCTGGGCTATACACATTATCTGATGGTCATCTACCAAGGCAATATTGATGCCAACACAAACATAAAAAGTAGAAATGGTGACTAAATCTAAACTACAAAAGCATTACATGCAACTATATACTGGATTTCTTTGAGCTGATCGAGTTTCAAATGCTATTATTATTATTATTATTATTATAATAGAGAAGTTATTTTGGTGTAGTGATCCAGCATCACTCCATCTATCCAAAGTTAATTTAAGCATTTACCTTTAGACTAGAGCTGGACAATATAGAGTGGTACATTTTGTTATGGTGATTCACCATGCGCTTTTCTTAGCATATAGAGGATATTGCTGGTCCTTAATAAACACTGATCAGCTGCAGGTTTCATTACTGACAGTGTAATTAGAGTGGCTCAATTAGATAAAGCGCAGCAGATGTTGACAAAAATCACTGTATTCAGTATGTGAGAGTATCTGAACAGCAGATTTTAAGAATGTGATTAAATGTATCGTGAAATAGTAATTTTACTGTATCACCCAGTCCTAATTCCAACATGGAGATGATACTTATATGCAGATTCCTACTAACAGAAATAAAACCCTATAAAGCATCACGACTGCCCGCTGGTCATGCTGGAGGTCAATATTTGAGTCACACGTCTCCTTAACCAGATAAACACCAGACATGTGACGATCTCTGCCGCTCCACAATCTGGGAAATCTGGGAACTCTGCGAACTCTGCTCTAAAACTCACTCAACTATAACTGACCAAAATAAACACAGATTTAACGAAACAGATCCCAGATGATTTTTTTGACTCCAGGCTCGCAGGAGTCAAAACGTGACTGTGGAAAGAGTGGAAAGCTCTCAAACAGTAGCGTGTGGTGTGGGAATGGGAGCTCCACCACTTCCTTTGGAACAAATGTAAAAATTGATTTGCAAACATTTAACCAGGCACCTGCATATATTGGCTGGAAACAAATCTGACAGTACAACATTAAAAAGTTATAATGATAATTACACAAGGCTATTGAAACATTGCTGTGAGAAATAGATTGCATACATCAGTAGGATCAGGAACTTGTGATCAGTTGCGGATCACGATCACCAGTCCAACTCATCCCAAAGGTACTGGATGGAGCCTCATCACTCCACAGCCCAATTCTAGGAGGCTTTATACCCCCCCAACCCCCCCATCTAGCTGATGCTTATGCAAGCTATGCGTGCCCCAGCGTTCCCACTAATCAGAAGGGGTGTCTGGAGCTGCATCCACATATACACCTACTTATCCTTACGGTACCCTGACTGCTATGAGTTGAGAAACAGGCCTGATAACCCCAGCAGTTCCTGGAGGGCAAAGGTCAGTCTGTCTCAGTCTGTCTCACACAATGCCATTAGCATTTACACTCCCAACCAGGACAGTGACTAACATCTACCGTAAAGCCAATTTTCTATATTTAGTGTTTATGACTCTGCAAGACTCCCACACAGCCATCGATCAGGAGCAGAGAAGAAATGTAGGGTACCTTTCAGACACTGCCTATAAACCCAGTTTATAGGTGCCTGCCCATCACATCCCCACTGTTTGAGGGATGATGAAACACACAGGCATAAGAAACTCGCCTCTCCAACACTAGATAACTAAGAGTCAATGAGTAAACACGTGTTGCTTCAGGGCTCAGATCCACTCCTTCAGTTCAGACAATATCAGCGAGATGTGGAGGTCGATGCTACTAAGCCAAATCACGACGCTGCTCCTGGATTTAAACCTCGATATAAATTGGTGAAGGGACCATATTACGATTACATAAGAGCCCAAGGACTTAGCTAAGTAGCCATGGTTGGGCCACAAAAGCCTCCGAAACGGTGAGCTAGGCGAAATAACCCATCAAGCTCTAACGTTAATGATTGGCCGTGACAAGATAGCTAGATTAACCGATTTGTTAGCCAGCTGAGCTAGTCTGCTAGGGCTAGTGCTAGTGCTAGCTAAGTGCCTCCGGCCCACCGAAACACCATTCTGCTCGTAAATACTGAGATAACCCACGAATCTGACCAAAGAGGGACACAAGACACAGTGAGGGTGTTGAGTGCTGGTCGGTAGGTTAGTCAGCGAGCAAGCCTCACCATCACTCCTCAGACCCGCTAGTCATTAGGCTGGAGAATGACAGAGCCTATTAGCTAGCTAGCTCTCAGCTACGCTAGCGACGGGCCAACCCGAAGCCCCTCCAGAGAAAATGCCTCGACCGACAGCCAGACATAAACAAACTGCGGGGAGCTTTAGAGCCGGCTTTCTATCGTGTGGTGTAAAGTAACGGGGTAGAGACTGCGAGACTAGCGTGACTAGTTCCCCTTCGTTAGCCTTTAGCTTCAGAGTCCAGAGAGCGCCGGAGCGCCGGAGCGCCGGGGGTCGGAGATGCTGACCGGCTTCAGTCTCCGCTCAGCCACACAGCAGAGGAGCGGGGGAAAGCACCTCACGCGCGCGCAGAAAAAGTAAAGAGGCTGTCCCGAAACAGCAGGACCCGTCGGGCATGCCGACAGCGCTGTTGCTGTTTTTCTTACCTCGCCGTTACTCACGGTCGACTGCTGTGTTGCTTCGGTCTCCTGCGCCGCCATCTTACCTGCCTCTGTCGCACACTGTAATGCGGCGTTAAACGCAGGAGGGCAAGTCTCGCGTGAATTGCGGGGTGTCACGTTGACGCGCGTGTTGAATCACGTGACGGACTGGGGGATCTCGCGGGATCTGGCGTGTGCGTTTCTGAACCATGTGGTTTTTAGTTTTAGAGATTTTCGTTTGCAGTCATTTTTCAGACTAAAGCATCGCTCAGATTATAGTAATTCCGTGTTTCTCTCTGACTAAACTATGTAACAGTCATGGCCAAAAGGGTTTTTTTGTAGATCCTTCAGTCAGATGTTTATATGGTATATTAAAGTAAAAAGATAAGCATTTCATATATATATAAATATTTTTTTTTTTTACTTTTTATTGAGAAATACATTCAGTTTAAGCTAAGACTTAATATTTACAGTGATGACCCTTCTTCTTTAAGACTTCTGCAATTCGCATCGGCATGCTGGATTTCAGCCTCTGGGCCAAATCTTGACTGATGCTTGGAGTTGATCACAGTTTCTGTAGTGTTGTCTGTCCACCCTCTTTTCAAGGATTGACCACAGGTTCTCAATAGGACTGAGATCCATGGATTTTCCTGGCCGTGGACTAAAAACATTTCAGTGTTGTGCTCACTGAGCCTCTTGCTGCTCCGTCATGCTGGAAAAAGCATTGCTCATCACTAAATTGCTCCTGGATCATTGTGAAAAGTTGCAGTTGGAGGATGTTCTGATACCTTCCTTATTCATGGCAGTGTTTTTAGCGAACATTTCGAGCGAATTCACTCCCTTGGCTGAAAAGCAACACCACACATGAGTGGTCTCAGGACTCACCTTTTCTTCTCAAACAGTCATAAACAGTCCGAAAAGGGCTTCATCAGAGAAAATAACTTCTGCAGTCCAATCCATATACTTTCAGCCAAATGTCAGTCTGTCCATGGCTATTGTTGCTGCCCTTCTTGACTCCATCCTATCCTCCAAACGCCTTCGCCTCACTGTGCTCGCAGATGCACTCACACCTGCCTTCTGCCATTTCTGAGCAAGCTCTGCACTGGTGGTGACCTGATTCTGTCAGACATATATAAAGTACTAGAGACCCAGACTTGAGTAAAAGTACAGGTGCTCTATCAAAAACGTGACTTGAGTAGAAGTAGAAGTGATCTTTAAGCTCCATACTAAAGTGGAAGTAGTAAAGTATTGCAGGTAGTTTATTCTACAGTTTACTACTTAAGTACTGAAAGTAAACGTACAGTACTGTGTTATGTATTACATTACAGAAAGCAGTCAAACGTCTGAGTATCATTGTTTTTATTATTACAGATGCTCAGACTTCTAAAAGGACTGTCATGATTCCTCTGGCTGTAGTAGAAGGACAGGACTGTAGAAGACAGAGTTCATGAACTGACTCAACCTGCCTTACACCAGTGTTTCATCTGTAAAACCAGTGAGGAGAGCAGCTTAAACCCCTGAGCTTCACTCTCTGTAAACTCAACTACAGCTAAAAGATCTCAGGCCAGTAGAGGCCACATGCGAGTATTTGAAGGTGGTGGTGAAGATGGTGTTTCTTCTGGTGGTCCTTCTTCTTCCATTTGGAGATAAACTAACAGAGCTCTAGCGTTAGTGCTCTCACTGCAGCAGCGGAGTGAACGGGAGGAACGGCAGCATGAGCGCTGACAGCTCGATCGCTTGTTCTGCTCAATGCTGAGGCGGCTTCATCAAACCCGGTGACAGTGCCATCAACTGCTCTGGCCTGGAGATACTGTGAGTTTGAAATGATTCGTACCATTTTTATATGAGTAAAAGTATTAAACGCATTTTAGTACTTAAGAACAGCAGTGAAGTAGTTCTACTTCCTTACTGTACATCTCTGGATGCTGTAGCTGCATCCTCTTTAGGAGACGCTCTTGTTGCTTGCTTGACTTTCTTGGGTGCCCTGATGCCTTCTTCACTGCAACTTTACCTCTCTCCTTGATGAGTCTGCTCATCTAATCAGCATGACGGAGTGGTTATCCTTGTTAACACTTCCTCCAGAGCTCAAGAAGATCACTGAAATGATGCAATTTTGTGGCACATTAATTTTCTTTTTCATCACTCTTCACTGTCTAGAGTGAATGCAAATTGCCATCATAAAAATTGAAGCAAGGAACAAATCTTGAAAACCAAGATTTGTGTCAGTATTAAAACTTAACTCAACTGCCCACTGAGGTGAATTAGCAGATTGTTTAGCTTTCGTTTTATATATGGAAGTTTGCATATTTCCTTTTCTGTTGAGGCAAACATATGGGCCAATTATATTAATAAAATTTGCATTGAATGGGCATTGAATCTATAAAACCAACATGATGCAAGAACACCAAATCAGAAGTACAGTTATATCAATATGACAATATTGGGTTTTTAATTGTTCTGTTTTTCGGGGCAGTATGAGTGACAACATACATCTTTAATAGAAATAAAATCTTTCAATTTTGCAAGGTTTTCTAAAATCAACACACGGTCAAACATACACATACAGGATTATAAATATACATACAGCACAGCACACCTAATATTTGGTTAAATGTCCCTTGGTAAAGTGCACCTTGATTTGATTTCTGGTTAAATGCTTAAACCCTATTCCTGGCAGAATTCATTCAGTCCCATTGCATAAAATGATGCAGCCTGCCTCTACAAGCATTTAAGGGCTCACTGTGCCAACTGTAACGTTGGGTGGAGGAGGGACAATGCTGGGGTTGTTTTTGTAGGGGTTGGCCTAGGAAATCTTAATGCTTTAGCATACTTTTGGACATTTTGGACAACTGTATGCTTCCAACTCTGTTGAAGAAGTTTGGGGAAGCCCCTTCTCTGTTCCAGCATGACTGTGCCTCAGTGCACAAAGCAAGGTCCATAAAGCAAAGTCCATAAAGCAAGGGTGGGTGGGAGGTTGGTGTGGAAGAACTTGACTGGGCTGCACAGAGCTCCTACCTCAACCCCATTGAGCACCTGTGGGATGAACTAGAGCAGAGATTGTGAGACAGGCCCTCTTTTACAACATCAGTATCTAGGGTTGGGTACCGAATTTGGTGCTTTTAAGGGTACTGACCGAATGACGTTGATACTACCAAATACTGATTCACGTCAAATCAATTGGTGCCAAATTTCGTCTCAAGCGTAACACACAGAAGATCATCGGAGTCTCTCTCCCCTCCGTCATGGACATTTACACCACCCGCTGCATCCGCAAAGCAACCAGCATTGTGGATGACTCCACCCACCCTTCACACAGACTGTTCTCCCTCCTGCCATCAGGAAGAAGGTACCGCAGCATCCGATCCAACACGACCAGACTCTGCAACAGCTTCTTCCCCCAAGCCATCAGACTCCTCAACTCAACTCAACTTCTGAACTGATATCTTTCTGGTACATGTACACTCTCCCTCTCTCTCTCTTTCCAACCATTTACCCCAGATAACATGGGAAGCATTTTTTGCACAAGCATTTGCACTAATAACTTTACTACCTCACTGGACTCTATTTATTGCACATTGCACAACTTGCACACTACCGTCATTATTTATTATCCTCTGTCTGTACTGTGTTGTGTTGTCTGTCCGCACTTGTTTGTTTGTGTTGCACTTGTGTCTTGTATGCACTGTCTATGTTGCACCATGGTCCTGGAGGAACGTTGTTTCGTTTCACTGTGTACTCTGTATGTAGTTGAAATGACAATAAACCCACTTGACTTGACTTGACTTGACTTGACAATCAGGGCAGTGGTTAGCCAGTGCCAACACAGGCAATGCTCTTGGCATGATTTGTAAATTAAACATGCAAAGCTGGCCATGGTAAAACTTCTAACCTGAGCAAACACCACAAATATAGCTGAAAAGTGTATTTCACAGCCTGCCTACAGCCAATACCGAAGTTGCTGAACTGTCTATGGATGACAAAACTTTAGGAAATGTGCGGAATTCAGGTATCTATTCAAGTATCTCCCAGTATTGCAGTTTGGAAAACCACCTTAAAATGTGCACTCCTTAAAAATGCCAATTTTATTCTGCCATTATTTGTAATTTTCCTCACTCCTTCACTTAAACCACTGTGTTTACTTTGAGCTAGGACTTTCATTTTGTCATTAGTTCTGTGTGGTTTGGCGGTTCATTTGGGGTACTGTTTAAAATTTGCGTCTGCATTTCTGACCTACTGACCTGACCATTATGGCAAAATTCAGTGCTTTGTAATTTAGAGTCTTTAAAAACAGCAGAGGTGCTAAACACTTTATGATCACACTACACTAGCGATGAAAAATATTTTCGGAGGTAAAACTCTACTTAAACATTGTTATTATTACGTGCCCAAAATCGAAACACCTTTTTGTAATTCTTTAATCACAGATATTTGATACTTTATTAGGAACATCTGTACACCTACTCATTCATGCAATTATCTAATCAGTCAATCATAGTGCAGTGCATAAAATCATGAAGACACAACACGTCCAATCTTGAGGTGGAACGGCTACCACCAGCAGAAGACCACATTGGGTTTCAGGTCTGTCAGTCAAGAACAAAAGGCTGAGGCTGCAGTGCTGAGGCACAGCCTCACTATAGCTGAAAAGCTGAAGACTGCAAAATTGTAGCCTGATCTGATAAAACCTCCATTTTGCTGGTAGGGTCAGAATTTAGCACAAACAGCAGACCCAACCTGTTTTGCGACAACAGTCCAGGCTGGTGGAGGTGGTGTGGTGGTGCGGGGAATGTTTTCTTGGCACACTTTTTCAATGGCTAGGGTCAGTGGGGTCAGAGGAGATGCTATTGACTCTCCTCCGGCATTGCTTGGTGTAGAGGTCCTGTAGGGTGGGAGGGCAGATGCAGTGATGTGCTGGGCAGTTTTCACCACTCTATGCAGAGCATTGTGTTCAGCAGCAGTGTTGAGTCACCAGGTGAGATATTTACATTACATTTACATTCACTTATCCAGAGCGACTTACAAAATGCTTTGCTATTTACCCAAGAAAAACCTCAGCTAGTGAGAATAGACTAATAGTTCAAAGATACCTCTAAGCTTAGACACTATAGACCAGCTTAGACCATAGTACTCTGGTGCCAGGACAGAAAAAAGCCTGGACGCTTGTCTTCCGCGGATTTTGAGGGATGGCGGAGCGGGTCGAGCCGAGCCGTACTTGAAGCTCGAAGGGCTTTTGACCATTACCATCAAGTATAGAGGGGCTGGTCCGTTCTTGGCTTTGTAGGCCAGAGTCAAGATTTTGAATCTGATGTGGGCAGCAGCTACAGGAAGCCAGTGAAGAGAACGCAGCAGTGGAGAGACATGGCTGAATTTAGGGACGTTGAAGACGACCCGTGCCGCTGCATTCTGGATGAGTTGCAGGGGCCTGATGGTGCACAGAGGGAGACCAGCCAGAAGAGAGTTGCAGTAATCAAGTCTGGAAGTGACGAGAGACTGAACAAGCACCTGGGTGGCCTCTCTAGAGAGAAATGGTCAAATTCTCTGGATGTTGTACAGGAGAAATCTGCAGGACCGATCCTAAGATATGTGGACACTGAGGAACTTGGAGCTGCTCACTCTCTCCACCACCGTCTCCTCGATGCTCAGGGGCGTGTGCACTCTGCTCCCTGTCCTGAAGTCAACAATCAGCTCCTGGGTTTTGCTGACATTGAGGAAGAGGTTGTTGTCAGTGCACCATTCTGCAAGGAGCTTCACTTCCTCCCTGTATGGTCCCTCATCATCGCTGGTGATGTTGCCAATTATCGCTGTGTCATCGGCAAACTTAATGACGGTGTCGGAGCTGTGTTTTGCAAAGCAGCCATAGGTGTACAGTGTGCAGAGCTTGGGTGAGAGAATGCACCCTTGTGGGCATCCAGTGCTGAGTGTGAGGGTGGGGAGGTGTGGTCACCCATGTGGTCTGTCAGGGAGGAAGTCCATGATCCAGAGACAGAGCGTGTGGCTTATTCGGAGAGTGTTGAGTTTGGAGACCAGACTGGATGGGATGGCGGTGGGAGTGCAGTGTGCATGGCCGCTAGATCTGTTAGCACAGTCACCCTTCATCACAATGGGTGTGAGAGCGATGGGACGGTAGTCATTCAGGTGAGAGATGGTGGAATTATTGTTGTGGCTTAAGGGCAGGCAGGAAAGACAGGCTGTGCCAGGGTGATGTTAAAGATGTTCGTGAAGGTGGCAGTCATTTGATTGGCACACACTTTTAGGACTCTACCGAGGATGCCATTTGGTCCGGACGCTTTCCGAGTTGGAGGGCAGTGCAGTGGCGATTAGCAGTGGTCTCAAAGCTGGCATAAAAAATGTTCAGTTGAGGCTTGTGCTTGGATTTGAGACTGTTGCATCTATCCACAGTTTCTTCGAATGCACCGTGTCCCAAAGCACAAGTCGCATGACAATGAGTTCAGTGTTCTTCCCAGTCAGGGGCGCCGTATGGGGCGGGGGAGGTGGATAGTTTCCAAGGTCCTGTGACTGACAGGGGCCATAAAAATGTATGAATTGAGTATTTTGGCAGAATTGTTAGAGGTGTGGGGCCCAGTGTATTATCTTTTCATGGGGCCCAAAATCCCTGGCAGTGCCCCTCTTCCCAGTCAGCAGATGTGAAGGCAATAGAACACTCTCATGTGAACATGGACCGAAATCTCATATACTGGATCTCATATGCATTGTGTTATTTAGCATTTTTTGATCATTTTTTATTAATAAAACGAGGCTTTAAACTCGTTCCTTACTATTAACAGAGCGTTCCTTTGATGTAATGGTGTGTAGGTTTGTGATAGAGTGTTTTCCTGGTGAGGAGGGGTGGTGTGCATCAGGCAGTGTCTTGCTCCACGCTTCAGTGGCGTGTTGTCTTGTATAATATTCATAAATAATGTCAATTTTACATTTATTACAAGCAGTTAAAGCAGCATCAGGTGATCCTGTTCACCCCCTACAGTTGGGAAGCGTAATACGCTCTTTGTGCCACCCCTGAATGACTGCTGTACACACGCATTTCTGGACAAGCTGAGAGATACAGGGAAAGAAGGACTAGGTATTGAGTTTAATTGTATTTCAATTATTATTTATTAATTTTTTTATTGCTCAGCAAAACCATTCTGCTATAATATTGCGTTTCTTATTACTATTCTTGTATCCAGTTAAAATGAACAATCCCCTAATTCTCTGTCATTTTCCATCATGTCGTTTCTAACCCACTTTGCAAAATCAGTTGGGAATTTTGAACACAACCAGCAGATGGCATAGGGCTGCACTTTCCCTCACTGTGCTTATGCCAAGAAAGTTTGTGCTGAGTTGCTGTAAATTGATTGGTTTGTTTCTATTTTTGCTGAGGCTGAAGATGAAGATCCCTTACACATGACCATCACTTCAATCTACCACTTCGCTAAGCCTTTGTAACCTCACTCCAATTCTACAACTGTGTCATACAATGCATTTTGCAATGCAAGGTAATTTAACCACAGCTCTGCCTGTGAGAGAGTGTCTCTGGGTGTATATGCTGCTGGATCAACTGCAGGTCTGCTGCCTCCCATTCTCATTACACTTATATTCATCCCAGACTCTCCGATTATGAAAGGGAAACTTGGTGACCATTCAGTATTGTTAATTATTTAGTATGGGACCTGGACAATAGAGCACATTTATCAGTCCTTATATGCGCTTTTGCTCCTGTACTTTTATTCAAATGCAGACAAATCAGACTTTGGATATGCATGACTATCTGTCAGATGTATTTCACAACATAATATATTTCAGATCATCATTAATCAACCTCCCATGCCGTTTCGAAGATGCTCTGTCGTCTAAAATCACAATTTGGCTCTTGTTAAAGCGCTTCAGATCCTTCAACTCCCATTTTTCCTGTTTCCAAAACATCCAGTACAACGTCAAGAACTGACTGTTAACTTGCAGCCTAATACTGAATATCCCACCCCTTTGAAATGTTCCATTGTAACCGCATAATTAATATTATTCACTTAATCTGTCCGTGGTTTTAATGCTGTGGCTAATTGGTGTACGCACTGCAATAACAAAGAGGAGTAGATTAGTGAGTCTACAGATACAGACACTGAACAGACACAGATAACACACAGAAACTAAGGTGGGTTAAGGCACCTCGGAACCACAGGCCTAATGCCTCAATATAATTAGGAAGTGACCGAGGACTCAGATAACACCCCAGGTCTACTGGAGGTTGTATTGCCTGTAAACACGAGCCCTATAGTCTATAGTCTAGCCAGATTTCAGTCAGTTAGAAAGAGCGAACAGCAGCAGCTCTGTGCCAGGCTCTTTCATAAGAGTCGCTGTAAAACTGCAACATGAAGGGTAAAATGGTCAACATGCTAATGATACAAGCTTTATATGAAATATCTGAACAGCCTAGAAATCCTAGAACTAGAACCTATCCTAGAACAAAACTCCTTTTGAGTTTTAACATTAATGGCCTGACTGGAGGCCCAGCTTTAGTAGTCATGGTTAAGGGTGCAGCAGCAATGGCTGCCCACCGCTCCGGGCCCAGTGTGCTCACTGTGGCTGTGTGTGTTTCATCACTAGTGTGTATGTGTGTGTTTACTGCGCGGATGGGTTAAAGGCAGAGGCCAGTGTGCTGTACTGTTCACACTACACAACTTTGTCGTCCTGAGTGATCAGCGACAGGGGATCACAGAGTACAAGCTCTTTCGACAGGACGAATCCCTAATGAGTGCCCCTATGTTTTGTCTTCAAAACACAAGCAAGAAGTGGCCATGCTTGTTAATAATGTACAACTCCCCCCTCTTTATCTTCTCGCTCAATATTTTGTGGTGAGCTCATTGGCTGTAGCTCATCGCCCACTCACTGCCAGTCAGGACACTTTTCACACTATTGGATTTGGACCCCGACCGGGCTAGTAATCTAGTTTAGTTTGTGGCAAGCTGTCTGCAAGCACGTCCTTAAACAAATCTGTTGGAATTAATTTAGTGCTTTCAATAAGAAAGGATGTCACCAGCGAGCCTCTGCACTATTAATCACGTTACCTTAGTTCACTCCCTCCATTATCCCCCTTACCAGTTGGTTTGGGACGCAGCCACATATTGGGCGCTGCGGTCTGAGCCATGATGTGAGAGAACGCACCAATCAGAACACATGCCGACCAATCAAACGCTGCGGACGGCTCCGAGAAGGCGGGTCTATCGATCTTCAGCCAATCATGTGCGGCGCTGGGCGGAACCCACGCGTGTCGCTGGACTCCCCGCTGGGTATGCGCTGATGCCTATATGCTGTGTCTCGGTCCGGGCAGCGGTGGGAGTGATTTAGTGATCAGTGAAAATAGGACGCGCGGGCGCTCATGCTTTGGCCAGACTCACACAGAGCGGAGCGGTAGCTGGGCGGTGGACGCAGAAAATGACCTCCTGTGGTAACGCCGAGAGCTCGGGGGATTTTGTGCTCGTACTTTTCTGTGTGTGATTACATGAGCCAGCCAGCCAGCTAGCTAGTGTTCGGGACCGTTGCCCAGTGTTTTTGGATTAATTTTCCTCCTCGAAATGGACCGAGTAAAGAGCTCCATCCAGCAGGTCCCCAACCCGATCCCCAAAGTCCTGAGCCGCCGCGCTGGAGGGGCGAACAGTTTGGAAGTCGAGAAGGAAAACTTTGAGCGCAGTCAGGTGGGTAACTAGATAACGTTACCGTGGCCGCCAGTTTAGCTAGCTACACTTTTAACTTGGCTGGCTAGCTAGCGTTTACACAGAAAACACACAAACAAGTGGTTGAATTTAAGCAAAATATCAGTGAAAACCGGGGTTTTAGTGAAGAAACGGTTTGAATCTTAACGGAAGAAACGAACGACGTCACGCGCGGAGAGTCGCACGCGGTAACGTCAAGTTCGTTGCTTTTGCGGGGGGCGACTTTAGCCAGCTAGTTTCCCCCCTTTTGGGAAAACGGAAAACACCACCACAATAAAACAGCGCGGGGATTTTATTTAGCTAGCTGGCTATCTTCATTGAGGGATTCATATCCAAATCACTGCCTGAGACCTCAGTGTTTTAGTGCAGCGGGTTCTCAGGCATTGTTGAGAGGCACCCCCCTCTCAACAGTTCGTAAACAAACCCCCCCCCCCCCCCCCCCTTAAGGTTAGTCTGCTCTGCCCTGCTGTCCTATGAACGGTGTTTTAAAAGGGATGTTAGAAAGTGCCCTAAAGTCCATTAAAGTCTGTGGTATTGAGTCATCAGTACTCAGCATTGTCTCACCTGTTGTTTTTGGTTATATGTAAGATGGGAATTGTCCTGGAGGAGGAGAAGGATGAGGAGGAGGAGAAGGAGGAGGAGAAGCAGCGCTGGCTGGAATTCTCC
The DNA here is from genome assembly GCF_030463535.1 of Salminus brasiliensis. NCBI lineage: Eukaryota > Metazoa > Chordata > Actinopteri > Characiformes > Bryconidae > Salminus > Salminus brasiliensis. The sequence goes on from NC_132888.1 coordinate 23,056,400, forward strand.
CTGCTAAACGCTCATGTGGCAAACCTTTGCTCACTGACTTGCATGAGGTCATCCAAACACAGGCTCCCACTCACAAGCACACACCCTGTCTTTATCAGTGGCTGTCAGCCCTAATTTAGTGACCGTGGGTGACAAAATGGCCAAAGGTCTAATCAGATTTTGCTGTTTGCATTTCCAAGCATTCATTTCGTTTCAAGCTGCTGACAGGTATGGATGCTCTGATGGTGGAGATCTGGGGTGGTGCTGGTTGTGCATTATTCTTTTGTAGGTGTGTGTAGATGCTAATAATTTGAGTAACAGGTGTGGCTGGACCAGATCTGCCTGACATTTACAGAGAAATGCTATGTTATCAAAGATACTTCACTACACAGGCAACTTTACTGGAGGAGGAAATTACCTGGACGGCATTGTGAAATCTTTGATTCCGAGCACTCTGTTTGGTCCGTTCGTCATGAAAGTGTACTAATGTAAAGAACAGCTCAAATATTGGCAGAATTGGAGATTGCAAGTTTTTGTAGGGTTACAGATGCATTAAAATATGGAGAGGTGTTTTTGTGCCACCTAAGCATTCAGCTCTTCCAGAGATCCATGGACATCTGTTAAATGTAAGCATCCATCTGCTGAAGATTATTGTTTTAAGCAATCGTCTGCCGATCCTGGTATATTTCCCAAATGATTGTGCATCTGAATGTGGTGAACCAGCATTACATGAATGTATTTGCATTGAAAAGGGAGTAGACGAGGCCAAGGCATGTTCTCCAGCCTTTTCCTAGCAGGTTGGCACAAGGAGCAAGCTGTTAGAGGAAAGGCAGCGATGTTAAAAACCAACAGGCTGGCTGTGTATGACTGTGGATTGTGGCCTGCAAGGTGGAGGCAATGGTGAGTGTGAGACACATGCTCTGAGGGCTTGAGTGCTGTCTTGGTTTTGGCACCAAGCAGCTCTGGCAAGAAAGCAAGAGTTTAACTTAAGAGCTTAACTGTTCATTCTGGATCTCATATCTAGATATCCAGCCAAACCATACATTGTGTTGAGAAGTCTGAAGGGAAAAAAAACGCTCTTATTGTGCATGCGAGCTTCCCACCACTCTGGGGGTCCTCCACCCCCTCCCCGTTCTGAAACAGCCGGCAAAAAGTAGGTCATGCGAAGCGAGCTATGTTACACTGCCCTGCTGGTGGTTCCTAGCTCCTAGTAGTATTTTGAAGACTACAGCTGAAAGCTTTGCTCTTTTCTCTGTGCCTTTCTGTATGCTGGTATATGTATAACAGTGGAATTTGTGCTTGTTTTATTTGCTGTGCCAGCAGTGGCCCAGACACACACACACACACACACACACACACACGCACAAATATATCCAGCTCCCCCTGCGTACAACTAGGACAGTGGCATGGATTAGCGCCGCTGGTCTGATGTGACGCATGCGCCGTTGTGCTTTGTTTGGGCCGGTCACTGGGTCAGGCTGTGAGAAGAAAGCTATGTCAGTCACTGGGCCTGGTCAGCGCCGTCCATTACAATGACACAGCTCTGTCAAGAGGCCTGCTCTTTGACGTTTGCTCGGTCAGATGATTTGGGAAAGGAGAATGCATACTCTTGATGTGACATGGTTGAAGACCATTGGAAGCTTTGGAATATATGAACATCTTGATTAGTCTAAACATGCAGAGGAACATATGTGATTGGTCAGGATTGACCAGTGATTGGTTATTTTGAGGCCCACTTGTATTTTTTATGTGGTTATGTGATTGAGAAGGCTGACATGCTGATAATTATTAGCAGACAGTAAGTTTTTATAAACTGGTGTCTGATAGGGGTGGACAATATGATGACCTGTATCATTGTTATAGGGGATGCACTGCAATTTTGGCCAAAAGTAGTCAGAATCGGTCAAAACGGAAAGCAGGTTTACCCCCTGGAAAGGGCATTGACATTAGAGAAGTGATTCTGTAATCACTTTTGATGCTGAGTATCAAGTGGACACAGTACACAGCTCAGCACAACTGGCCTCGCTCTCTGTGGGTGGGTAGGACGGCCTTCTCTTTTCCCTGGTCAGTGTGGGTGTCTACACACTTAAAGGCATTTTTGTTCACTCTGTGGCCATCTTTGTAATGCCGCTGGGCAGTTATTTCCAGTCCTATGAGACCAGGCCTCTATCTGTATGAATGGGAAAGACAGGTCAGGGGTGGCAGAAGGGCATATCACTTTCACAAACATAATGAAAATCACTGCTAAAATACGACATCTTCCTAATGAATGAATAGTCTGTAGCGTCCGACTCAATAAGACACAAAAGACTTTATTAGTCAGCTTGTTCTCCACATTGAGGGGAGGGTTCTCTGCTCGCTGCTTAACCAGCAAGCTGATTGGCTCTTTTTGTTGAAGGACGGGGCTTTATGCATAAACAGACCCCATGTTGAAGGTGCCTTGTTTCCTAATTTGTAACTCCTCTGGTGTCGATTAGCGATTGTAATAGGACTGGCAGTTAGTGTTCACCTCCAAGCATGTTCAGCTGTCCAGTGATGTCGCTTGGAGGAAGCACATGCTGGCCTTCACCCTCCCAGTAATTGGAGAGTGTTCAAGCTACCGAGTGGGAAATTAGTAAACGAAAGAAGTTTTTTGACCAGGTGTGTTTTGTTTAAATGAATGCTGTGAGAAGACCTTAACGTTATTCAGGACCAGATGTTCCTGTAACATCATCATCACACTTCTAATGTCTAATATTGTTCAACCAAAACGGAGCACTCTCTTGTTTTTCTGGAGCATATCCAAATCCTGTGGCTGATCACATTCGGCTGGATACGCTATCTGGGGCTAACGTTATTACTTAGCTTTGCTCAAGGAAATTTCTGCTCCTGCTCTCGTAACGCTCCATTCTTTTCTGTCCTTCTGTGCAGGGCCGGGCCCTCTGTGGTGTGATTTTAAGCAAATGAGAGGGTGTTGGCCAAGTGCTCTGTAATGACATAAGTATGGTTGGCCCTGCGGCCTGGGTGTTAGAAAACTAGCATGTGCTTAATATGAGGTTTTTAGGAAAGAGTCCCAGGCGGGGGATCTTTGTTGTGGCCTCGGTCGAGTAAAGCGGCATCCGGCCAGCCGAACTTCACAGCCCTTGGATTCCTGGTGGACCGAAGAAACTTTTCCCGCTCTGCTGTCCGCAGTTTAAAATAGAAGTGGCTTGCTAGTCGATTGCACTGTGTGCTGCAGCCCAGCAAAACATGTTTACCATCCTAACCTACTCATCAGTTCAACTATCACTGGTCTGCAAGAGGTTTCATACACAACACCAGCAGCCTAATTTAGGCCGTTCTATTTCTACGCTCAAGTGTGCCTGTATCTAGCTGTACTCATGCTGTTTTAGCTTATCCTCAGGGGCTCTGTTTCTATGTCTCTGTCCCAGAACCTCAGCCTGTATCTGTGCTGTGCCCCAGTCGCTCTTCTAGCCTGAGTTAGGGCTGCAGCATGACTTTTTCTAGAGCTGCATGATGCACGATATATCCAAATGTTTCTAATGAATGCATTCAACTACTTTAAGTTGCACTTGTTGCTGACACAGATGTGCAGGTGCACACACAGCACAAATGGAGTAGGACTCTCTCCTGAGCACGTAAACATGAACCTATTGGCATGACTAATGATAGATGTGGGCTAGAGGGGTATAAAGCCCCAGCGTTGAGCTGTGGAGCAGTGGAACTAACTGGAATGTTCTCTGGAATGATGGATGGTGCTCCATCCAATACTTTTGGGGTGAGTTTTGGATGAGGTGGGGTGGTGATCATCCAATATCCTGACCTCACTAATGTTCGAATGAATGCAGTCCAGTCCAGAATGTAGGACATGCTGTAGAGACAATTAGTCCACCAAAGGCAGGATAAACTCTGTTTTGATGCCCTTGATTTCTGAAGAAACAATGAATGACCAGCGCTTTTGTCCTTGTAGTGTATGCACGATATGCAACACTAATCTGGAACTGTGAGTGGTTAGGATGCTCACTGTGCATAGTAAAAACCTACCTGGGATGATATGAGAATTTTCCAGTATCCAATCATGTTCATGTATGTTTCTGTGGAGACTGATGTTGATACATAAACATAACAAAATGTTCAGTGAAAGATATCAAATAAACACATTTGCAGTGCTGTAGCCTGGATACAATAAGTACATAAAGTGTTGGGACTGAAATGTGGGCCAAATCTAAACATCTGTGCAATGGTATATATAACTTGTACTGCCTTGTGTAAGTGTAGCTACTAATTAGAGTCGAACTGCAGTATTTAAGGTCCACAGAAGTGGTGGAACAAACTTCGACAGAGTCGCTTGCTGTCTTCAAACACAGACTGAAGACCCACCTTTTACTTGGGTGGAGTGTAGTGCAGAGTATTGTGGTCTCCATTACTGACTTTTGTATTTTGTAGTACCTAAGCTTAGACGGATGTTTTGGATCCTATCTGATCCACTGAGGAAACAATGAAGCAGCGTTCTGGATAAGAGTATCTGCTAAATGCCTTAAATGTACACTCATTTGTAAAGGTTTGGGCACCCTGCATGGTCAGTACTTAGTAGCACCCTCTTAAGTATTAAGTTTCACTCAGTTTGTCTTGCAGACATTTTCCAGTTCTGTGGTATTCTTGTCTCTGTTCTTTTGCCATCTGTCCACAAATGTTGGATGATGTTTAGGTCAGGAGGCTGTGAGGGCCATGGCAAAACTGTAGTATACAATACAGCGGTCTGTCTGTTCCCCCTCGTCACATCCAGTCATTGTTTATGTCCCACCCACTCCCTTCCTGCACTCTTTCTTCTTCTACTTTTGGCGTTTTGCTGTCCATTGTCTTTTGGTCATTCTGAGAGTATTGTTGTTGTTTCCTGTGTTCGTACTCTAATTCCTGTCTCGCTGTACTACAGCGCTCCATGGGGTAGAGGCGTTGTTTGTTGGGGGCAGCGAAAGAGAGAGGGGGTGGGGGGTTTGTGGAGAGAATGCATACAAAGTCCTTATACAGCAGAAAGTGCAGGCCCTGGCCTGTGGCCTCGGTACTCCAGCAGTGGATTAAAAATTCCTATGCATGGGTGGCAGCCAACTGCGTTCACTGCAGCACCACACCCAGGTCAAACCACTATCCAGTACAGCTACTGTAGACTTAATGAAGGCCCTGCATCCAACATGTTGTTTCATGGACCAGTTGGCATATTTACTGTAACTGTGTAGAAACAAATGTTCTAACTCTCTCTTTCTTGCGCCAATGCAGGAGGGTGTAGTTCCAATTTCTACAATTTATACATTTGTGTGTCTCGTAATCGGCAGATTTGGTCCAATATTCTAATACTGGTGCCTTCCTATCAGGTTATATGGTCCATTACTGTAGGTTATATTATCGGTTATATTCCTTTACTTGTTAGCTACGTTAGCTGTGTAGCCCCAGTTAAAACTAATGAAGGAAAATTAACTGATTGACCACATTTGGGAAAGAAAGTGTGTGTGATTTAGAAACCCACTGTTTTCAAGGTATATTGTGTATTGATAAAACCTCTTGCAGGCTGGTTTTGTAGATGAAGTGTTATTATAGCTAAATTCATTACTCAGGATTGGTGGTGGGGGGGGGTGATCCTCTGTTTATTCACAATATTGGCATCATGTTTCTTTCAGGATTGTCACATTTACATTTAGGTATTTAGCAGACTTTGCTCAGAAAATACCCTTAGCTAGTTTGTATCGGCCAGGATGGAGTATGGAGACCATAATACTCTGCACTTCACTTCGCCCAAGTACGCTTTAAAGACAGATAATGGGTGCATCTTTAGATGGGCTGATACTGCTTTGAGCAGTTAACCAGCTAAGCTCACATAGGGCAGTTAACAAATCCCTAATGTCAACTACAGCAGTTAACTAGCTTATTCGACAAAATCACATCACTATATGCCATCAAATCCTCATAGCAATGCTCCAAAATTCCCCTGGACCTTAGAGACCTTGAGTTTCTTTTTAAACCATTTCGCCCAAGTACGCTTTAAAGAGGTGGGTCTTCTGTCTGCGCTTGAAGACTGCGAGCGACTCTGCCGTTTTGACACCCAGGGGAAGTTGGTTCCACAATGTAGATGCCAGGACAGAAAAAAGCCTGGATGCTTGTCTTCCATGGATTTTAAAGGATGGTGGGTCAAGCTGAGCTGTGCTCAAAGCTGGAAAGGGCTCTTGGTACAGATTGGCTTTTGACCACTGCCATCAATTACAGCAGGGCTGGTCTATTCTTGTATTTGTAGGCCAGCATCAGGGTTTTGAATCTGATGTGGGCAGCAGCTGCAGGAAGCAAGTGTAGTAAGTAGCTACTAATTGGAATAGAGACTCCTTCGTTAAATGTCTGACGCAAGGTCAAGGTTTGGGCAACCTACATGGTCATGGTTTTCAAGTCATATTGTGCCTATATTCAGCACATAAAACCTCTTGTAAGCTGGTTTTGTGGAATATGAAGTGTTAAAATAGGTGGAAAAGCAAAACAAATGGGGTGAAGGTACCGACTAGCATTATAGGGACACTGATATTTGGAGAGTGGTAAATGTTTAGTTTGAAAATCTTTGTGCGTGTGTATCTGACTTGCTCAAGGCCATCGGCTGTACTGGGATCGCAGAACTGAGACTGATGACCTCTGTTAGCTGTTTCTTAGCAGAAGTGTTTAAAAAGTTTATCTATTGCTAATGTGTGTGTGTGTGTGTGTGTGTGTGTGTGTGTGTGTGTGTGTGTGTGTGTGTGTGTGTGTGTGTGTGTGTGTGTGTGTGTGTACAGAGTGAGTCATTGACACTGCCACGCTTAAAGTGACAGAATATGTACGTGACGGATGCAGTGTCTGTGTGGGGCCTGTCACACCGTACCAGCAAGAGAAGTGCCAGGCCACTGAAGAGCCTGCTTTGTTTTGAAAAAGCTGCTGTTTTTCCTTTTCCTCTCCTTCTGAACAAAGATTTTTGCACTTCATTCATTATTGTATTATTTTTTTACTAGATTCCATTGTTAATATGCTATAAAAGAGAAGTATTTTGTTTAATAGGGGTTGTGCTGTACCCTGCTGTTTAATGGCCTATTATACAATTTATGCTGTTGGTGCATATTTCAGAGCTAATTAGATTGATTTTATACAGCGAAAGGTAATGTTTTAAATGGTAGGAACTGAAATAAATAGCTATGTTCTGTAGTAGGGGTGTTATGATCATTTTATACATACATACATTCCCAAATATTACGGCTTCTGTACTTTAAATGAGTGTGTGGATTCTGTACTTTGGATTAGATAGATATGCAACCGGACTAATTTTGCTATTCGAGTGACTGTATCTTTAGATGGGCTGATACTACTTTGAGCAGTTAACAAATCCCTAATGTCAACTACAGCAGTTAACTAGCTTATTTGACAAAATCACATCACTATATGCCATCAAATCCTCACAGCTACTCAAACAAAAGCAGGATTTTTCTTTTTAATACCCTCGAAGGGCTCTTGGGACAGATCGGCTTTTGACCATTGCCATCAAGTAGGGAGGGGCTGGTCCGTTCTTGGCTTTGGAGGCTAGCGTCATGGTTTTGATTCCCTTCATTTCAGAAGAAACAATGAGCAGGTGTCCATACAGTGTAATTAAACCATTTTCAAATGGAGATATTCGTCTGAACGTGCCTAGATCAGCATGCCGGAGACCTTTATTTCTACTGTTTTTTTTTTTTTTTTGTAGAGGGTGATGACTGACTGCAGTAAAACATACTGTATAAAATGCACTAGACCTAGAGAGTCACCTACAGGGTCTGCTCTTCCGTAGTTAAAATATCAAATCTCATTTAAAATATCCCATCTAAACATCGATCCAAAGCCGATGATCGTTCTAAAGCATTAAGCACTTATTTTACTACCCCTCGCTGTGAATTATCCCCTCATCACACACTTAAGTGGTAATTGGTCATCTAAAGCCAAACAGCTCAGGTTCTTTAAAACATGATCTTCACGTCTTCTTTGTTCTCTCCCCTCAGAGATCTCCTTACACATGAACACCTGTATGCTTAAAAATGCATGAGGGCCGAGCTCAAGCACAGGGGTTATAAAAAAAGCAGCCACAAGAGGGCGCCATCCACCTGAGCTGTGCAGACCTCAATCCTTGTATGGTGGGAAAGTTGGACATGGAGATCTGACCTGAGATAAGACTGACTGACTGTCTGACTGACTGACTGACTTCAGCTTTATGAGCTCTAATATCTGCAGAGAGGCCTAAGCACTCATTTGAAGTGAAGGTACAGTGACTGTAAGTGTGAAACAGTGATTCACAGAAATTAGCTCAAAAATAAACTTAAGGGGAACTTTTTAGTAGATTATACATCTACCAGAATAGGAAGTGAGCTGTGTTGAGCATGTTGATTTTTTTTTTTTTTTTAAGGATATTTTGGGTGTCAGATTCATCTGGCAGGTCATCTGTGACTATCACTAAACCCTACAGAAGCTGTGAAGAAGAAGGCTAATGACTAAAATAGGTCAAACTCCATTAATTTCGTTATAAATAGTAAAATATTATGATTGGGGGAAAAATCGACACTATAAATAATTCCTGTTGGCTTAAGTTTTCTCCTCACAGCTAAAGTTTTAATGCTCTCAGCGTTTCTCGACAGCACCGTCTATCTGCCAGGACCGTTTCTAGACATTTCTGCTCCTCGGGACGGCGGACGTGTAGCTGCGCTGCCTACCGATCAGCTCCTCATCAGTGGAGGAGGAGGAGGAGGAGGAGGAAGGGAGCGCGCGCGAGCGAGCGCGAGCGAGCGAGAGAGAGCGAGTAAGAACGAGGAAGAGGAAGAGGAGGGTAAGGGGGGAAATGAGAAGGAAGAGAGGAGGGAAAAGAGGCATCGAGGGACGGAGAGAGCGAAAGCCTGCGACCAAATCGGGACACATGTTGAGTTAACGGAGCCTCCCCCTCCCTCTTTCCCATAGCGGATCTCTCTCTCTCTCTCTCTCTCTCTCTCTCTCTCTGTGGTTTACTCTCTCTCCCAGCAGTCCGGCCGACCGCCTCGGCTTCCATCACAGCTCTCCTTTCGAAGTGTCGTTATGGATTTGAGTAAAATGGTAGGTCGCTGAGTGAATGTAACTTAGCTTCGCTACTAGCCCGCGTCTGCTTCAGAGCGGGGAGCCCGCGTTAGCGCCTTCGTGTGTTTTTCTGGTTTTGGAGGGGGCAGCTAGATGGGGTTGGATAGTCCTTCGAGTTTTACACGGCGGAGGGTCGTGTAACTAAGGGTCCCGGCGTGTTTTCTTCTTCTTCTTCTTGTTTGTTGTTGTTGTTGTTGTTGTTATTGTTATTGTTTTCCGTCCTCAGCTGTTCCTCGCTGCCGCCCCGGACCGTTAGGTTTGGTCGTGTAGTTGAGCTGTTGCTGCTACACGGCTGCTAGCGAATTAGCCAGGGTCCGCGCGGCGCGGCGCGGCTCCGGGCTCCGTGTTTCTCCTCGCCTCCTTCCCCACGAATGGGGCTTTTTTTGTGTGTGTGTGTTTTGAGAGCAGCCTGTGTGCAGAGAAACTCGCCGCCTATATGACTGACCTGCCTGCTAACGAAAGTTCAACAGTGGGGTCACATCGTGTGAAAGTGTTGTCTTGGTTTTGATCATCTGGCGCCTCTCTGAAGGGATCAGCATCAGTTCAGATGGCACGTCTTGCTGTGTCGAGGCATGTCTTATTGAGTTAGTTGGCTAGCTGGTTGCTCCTCATCCCTTTTGTATAGGCTGTTTTGCATGCTGGGACATCCGTGCTGCACTTCTGTAGCTAAGTGTGCAGTGAAAACTTCTGGTACAGCTACTGTCAACCTGTTCGGACCCCTTGCTGGATGCCGAGAGGCTTGAGACCACTGCATTTGAAATTCAGTGTGAATTTCTGCGTGCATCGTCTGTTGGTTTTTGTTTGGCTTTTTTCTTGTGTGATCTGTTGCAAGGGTGTGAAGTTCCAGAGCAGGTGCAGAGAGCGAGAGAGACGACTAACCCAGTTCCTCATTCGGTGTCTTCACCCCCATCCCTGTGCCTTGCACCAGTAATCATAGTATGCTGGCACGGTGCCCTCCAAACCTGTCGTGGAGGGAAATTTCAAACGTACACCACTTTGCCCTCAGAACAGTGATCCCACATGCCTGGTCTGAATCACAGGATTGAATGGGGTGCGTTTGACTGTTTACAGCATCTCTCGCTCAAGGCTGTTCGCATTCTGCCCATTTGCTCCCTCTCCGCAGTTATTTTTGTCAGGCAAGCCCTGGCAGGTGCAGCGTCCCCACTGGACATACTTTCTGTGACGCGGAGTAAAAGTTCTGGCCTGGTGATTTTGCCACTCTGTCATGTTAAGTAACTAGCTCGAAGCAAATAGTGAGGCTGAACCTGCGTAGAACTGGACCTACAGCATCAACACTGACCAGCTTCCAGATCTGAGGCCATCTGAACTATGGGCCTTAAGGCAAAGCTTGCAGTGTGTTTGACGTCTTGCACCACGATCGTCTTGCATTTGAACTCATGTTACAAATTTTGATTGATGTTAATTAAGCATCGCTTGAGTCCATGTTCTCAGGTTTGACCCAGATATCACACGTAGATCTTTTTGGGAACCTCCAGTTTGTGTGGGCTTCTTGAAGGGGCTCCTCTGGCCATACCAAAAGGATCTGGTCTAAAAACCGCCCCTCACCCCTGCGGTGCAGAGAGCTTCTTGGTTTGCAAGCTCGTAAAACCTGACCCACATGGTTTATTGTCCATTATGGCACCATTATCATGTTCTGGTCCCTCTGACTTAACCCCCCCCCAGGCCATATAACCTACTCAAGCAGACTCCTCCGATGCTCAGACGAACCCATGTCCACACACAGCTGGATAGTAGAAGAGTAAAGAGGCAGTTGAGGTTCAGCCTTTTTGGAGCTTTGCTAATAATGAGCTCCCTATTTCAGAACTTCTCCAGCAGCACAGCATTAGCCAGGCTGGTTTCACATTCATAATACCAGTGGAAGCGTCTGACTTGACCCGCTCCGATGGCCCGCTGTGTCTTTCCACTCCAGAAGCCTAACGAGGTGTTGACTGAGTGTCCCATGCAAACGGATGTTTGAGTCAGATGTGAGCTGTGAGTTGTAAAACGCTCTTTAAAAGGCGGGGAGAGTAGCTTAGCAACACAGCGGCTGCCTTTCAGCGAAGTGACCTTTTTTGCCAGGGGTGGAGCAGTAGCTGGAGAGAGTACTGGATAAAATAAACTTTAAAGAGGGAGAAGAAAAGACGATGCTTGGACGACTGGCTCACTTGCTTGTCTTGGCTCAGCGCTCAGTAAAGCAGTAGTGTGTCTGACAGGGCAGAAGTGTGTACTTCAGAAGTGGGAGAGTGTTGTTCTTCGTATTTAACAGTGGTGGGTTTTGTTTGTGCAGAACGCAGGTCTCCAGACCTGGCCTGACGTAACTGTATAAATTGAGGGGAGGTTCAGGAAGCGTGGGGTTATTTTTAGGTCTTTCGATACTAAGCCTACGCACTGTGAGCGCGGGAGCCAAAGTCTCAGACAGCTACCTCACTCATTGCTCATTACCTACACTGTGTCTCTGTTTTAGCTGGAATGGAAGCTGCCTCTTCAGGCCACCTTGAGGAGATGGGTGGGTGGGAAGGAGATTTCTCAGAGGGCGGGGGGGGGTTGGATGGAGTGCATCTGAGTGGATTGTTTGGGTTGGCTGTGCCACTCCAGTGTGGAAACAAGGGTAGAGCCAAACATACTTTAGCTAACAGGAAATGGGCAGGATTGGGTGTGCCAAGACAGGAAGCTGAAAGTGGCCCTCAGCCATTACCCTTCGTGTCACTGACTATTTCAGTGTATTATTTTACTGGATGCATTTTTAACAGAATGCCCGCTTCATTTAATGTATGTAGGACATGCTATATGTTTGTTATTTACATCAATGTAAACAGTTTTGCCTGTATATATGTATTTGCCTGTTTCTGGAAGACCCCACATACAAATTTTCAATCTAGACCAACTCTAGGGTGACTTTAGCCCTATTCACACAGGGTTAGGTTTACAAGGGAAGGTAGGGTGATGTTAAAGACTGATTCACATGAGATAAGAATACGAGAAGAGCACAGAAATGAATGAGAGATGATTAAAAACATCGACCCCGTTTACATCTGCTTACTTTATTCGTCTTGAGAATCAGAGTTTTATCTGGATTAGGCCAAACCACTTAAATTGGCAAGTGTAAATACACCCAAGACTCCTCTAAAGCAGATACGAATCCCATCACTCAAACCACTTCAGGAGGTGGTCCGATACAAATTGAGCCACATGTTGTAGCAGTGTGAACGCATCACATCAGTCTCTCCAAGATGCATTCGACCACCAAAACCCCTCCCAGTACAACCGGAACGCCAGTAATAATTGCCATGCAGCAAGAGAATTTGCATATTCTGTCCCCCGCAGTGATGTGATTTCAGTCTGACTAACCAGAGACGCATTTGACTACCCAGTGTAAATGTCTATGGCTGAAATCTGATGAGGAAGCAAGCCAAATACTAGTCACAAAGAGACCAGGAGTCACATCAGTCATCATATCAAAATAATGTCCCATCTGACAGTTAAGTGCCTTTTATTGAGAAGGGACTAAACTATATCTACTGCTGCCAGGAATGTGGCTTCTTCCCGTACAACTTTTGAGGTTTTCCACATTTGCCACACAATTGTAGGACCTGCTGGATTTGTGTCAAAGGTTGTAGGTTTCAATCGCTTGCACTTTGCTACTTCTGCACAACACGGCCGAACACTTGCTTGAGACCCTTCATATAAGAGTTTTTGACTTCGATTGGATTTATTAGAACCTGGCTTTATTATAAGTTGTTTTTATAGTAGGTAAAAGGTTGGCAGATTCAGACGTGGCAAAAATCACTAAAACCCACCATTAAAACCATGTGTGTCTGAATGCAGATTTGTATGTATGTATCTAGATAGAACCTTGACAATTTAGATGCTTAAATTAGGGATGCACCGATCCAATACTAGGCTCGGCTATCGGTCCCGATACTAACAAAATTACCTGGATCAGGTATCTGGTAATTAGTCTGATCCAAAAGGCTGATCCATTCACAGAACCCAATTTTCACACTGCTGCTATTCTAGGCTTCGTAACCCAGGATCATGGTGCCCTCGCCCGGTCATCAACTATAAGTACGCAATCCAGCTTGTCTTCCATAAAAGGAGATCCGAGAAGGGAGGAGCTGCTAGCTTCACTTTAGTCCTACAAACTTCGAATTTCAGAATAAAAGTCCTGAGCCCAGACAACACCGAGGTCCAGCACAGTCTCAACCAGTGAGATATATGGTTTAATAATTCAACAATGGTATTGGATCGGTATTGGGGATCAGTCGATTTGCAAAGAACAGAAACCGATGGATTGGTGCTTCCCAAACCTAAATGGTTCTTTTGTAGTCACAGGTACCTTTTGTTGATGGTTCTCCCTAAAAACTGGCCCCATTCTCATTACGCTCATTTAAATTTTCACCAAAAATAGTTCCTCTCATTACAAATCCAAGGACCTCTTCAGCATTATATACGACACAACTAGCAAACAGCTTGCAGAACTGGATGGCTTTCAGTTTTCTTTTCAGTTTATTTCAGGATTATGATTGAGAGGCTGTGTGGGTTAAAAGAGAAGACCTGCTCTAAGGAGAGCACCCCCCCCAACATTCTCCCGTCCAGACATACGGGTCATTCAGGGATAGCCGTGTTTCATATCACTGAGACCAGAGCTCTCGTCTGATCCCTTTGACTTGATTCATGGCGCTCATTTGGTGATTTCGTAGGAGCGGGCTGATTCTAAGCGCAGATGTTTGTGGATCATCACTCACAGATGCTTTCCTTAACAAGCTTCCTCTTGCTCTTCTGCTCCTTATAAAAGCCTCCAGCGTCATAGCCATTAAGGACCTAATTGACTGCCATGACTGGAGGGGAAATGCTTCGATAAACCAGGCATAGCAAGACGCGCTGTTGTCATTGATGGCATTTGGAGTCAATTGCTGAGTAGCTGTTGGTGGAAAAATGAGCTGTGAGGTGTTTAGCTGAGTCATTTCCGGTGGTATCTTGGGGACCATGTTGTTGCAAACCATCACACGGCAATTCACTTAAGGCCAAATGCAAAAGGTATTAAATATGAGGTCACATCTTCATAGGGCTGTCATGATGTACTAGCAGTGTGATTAGATTCCTGATGATGGTTTTATGATTTGACATAAGACCAATGATTACTTTCATGGGTGTTTAGCACAAGGTTTGAGTTTTCTGCTTCACTGAAAACTAATTAGCTGCTTTAGTTTGTGTTAAATCTAAAAGCTCCTGGTTACTTTGATTATGTTTATTGGTTCATAATTTACTGGCTATTTGTTTTTCAGTTATTACCTTTTCTGTTTTCATTCAATTTTAGTTTGTGTGTGTGTGTGTGTCTGCCTAGGTGACCACTAAGGCATTACTTGTTAAAGGTTTCTGTGTGAAACTTTTATGACCTGGCACATGATTTTAATTATATTTTTATTTCTTTTTTTAAATTATTTTAATGAGCTTGTGTCTGTAAACTTTTGCATGCCACTGGAACTGTTTGTATCCTCCCTAAGGGTGACTGGATGGCAGTTCATTAATTTTACTACATTATACTCAACTGTAACCTAAGAATACCTTCACCCGGCTGACATTAGCCACAAGCTAGTCAGTTACGAGCAATCACTCACTGTCAGCAGTGGCAGAATCCAAGTAGACAGAGTTTTGTCGTCAACAAATCATTGCACCCCTATGATGTTCTGCTCAAAATTTGAATGACCGTACAGCCTTCAAATGAGACTAGAGCTTAGAGGGGGAGACGTTCCACTGGGAGTGTGATGGATGACATTGACTCTGTTGGCGTGGGTAAAGTTGATCACAATCTTCAGGTGATTGATTGATTTGCACTATATGTCATGATGATTAATGGTGGGCACGTAGTAGTGGGCATGTTGTCACATTTGACACAATGCAATATGTTTTTGCGTCTCATCTTTACCAACAGTTATTTCCTTCCCTAAATCTTTCTCCTTCTCCGAACTTCATTTTCTTAATCAGTCATCGAATTGGCTCCCCAGCTGGCCAAGTGCGTAAGGCAATAATGGGGCCTGGATGCCAGTAAGTGGAAGCCAGGAGACTTTGGCAGCTAGTGCTCTCATTCACATGAACGACAAAGTCTCAGTTTGGACAAATTGGGCAACATTTAGTGTGGGAAGCACTTGATTTTGGCACAGGAAACCATCAAACAGCACCTACGTCTGTGGCTGGTTTTATGGGAAACTTAGCCTTTGTGTTGAGACACAGCACCATCTGCCTTCCCTAATGTTGGAACGTGAAGAATGTGTTGTGGTAAAAACACTCCAGTTCTAATCGTTCATTGACCGTTTCTGTTTTAAGCCTTATCTGTCCTTCATGGCTGAGTTACGTCTGTAAAGGGTACATGAACATGTTTAGGTTATGGTCTGATAGGAACGTAAACAGGGTTTGCTGTTCAGTCTGATGTAGAGCCTGTTCTGAGCTCTGGCATGAACCAAGGGGGCTGTAGAGGTCAGTTTATCACTGAGGCCTGCCACTACAATTACAGCAGCTCAAGCATGCAGGAGCTGTTTGTTCAGGAGCACCGGCCAACACCCTTATTCTTCATCCCTCCACGTCCTCTTCTTCCCTGATTCCCAGAGCCCAGCTGCGACTTAATGAGACACTTATCCCTCAAATCCATCTTGCCCAGACAAAGCCTGGCCTTGTCACCTTTAGCGGGGGAGTCTGGCAGCGAGGGCTGAGGCAGAGGATCGAGAAACAGAGCCGAGTTTCTTCTGGTTTATCTAGAGCCCTGCTTCACTGGTTAAAACTAATACACACATCCCACATCTCTTTCACTCTTGTCTGGCTCTATCCAAACTTTTTAACACAAGGATGTTGCCGGAGAGCAAGCTGATAAATCAAGCTGATTTACTTGGGAAAAGGGCAAAAACGTCATATTGATTGAGAGAAATTTGCAACGCTGTGCTTGGGGTGGGCATTTGTGAGCAACATGCATCATAAATCTACACATTCTTAGTGAGTGACTGACTGACTGACTGACTGAAAGATATTGTCTTGAAGAATATCTGAGGACTACATTTTGCCACAAAGCTAGCAAGTACACAAGCTGCAGAGAGGCGATTAATCTTAGGTAAGCTGAAGTTGAGTCTCCTTGCTTTAAGTATTATTGTAAAGGGAAGTGGTGCTATGGTGTTAATGTGTGTCAAATTCGTAGCAATAGCATGTTGACTTAACATCAATACCATGGTCAGTGGCTGCTGGCCTCTAGTCTCACCCAGCATCGCTACTGCAGCAACCGCCGGCCTTGCCCAGCATCACTATCATGTCGACTGGCATGTTTGTTTCTCCCCCTCCAGCACCCAGAGGACGCCAGAGGGCTCTCTGCTACAACAAAGCTAAGGATCAGAACTGGACAGGGCATAAAAAGCTTATACCCAGATCCTGATCCAATCCAAAAATAATAATGTTCAGCACCGTTTCTCTCTCTGTCCAGTCGCAGGGACTTGGCAAGTGAAAGCTAACTAGCAAGTTAAAGCTAATCCAACCAGTGTAAGTAAAAGGTAGCAAGTAGGGGTGCAAACGATTAATCGCTTTAGGCAGCCAATTTCAATAGTCGATTAGTTGGTGATTTCATCATCATGTGGGTTTCTCGCACTAACCAAGAACAGTTTGGAATGCACGATTAACCTCCAAAGTTTAACCGTAACAGTGTGGAATACAGTTTCACTCCCACTTTATAGTAATAAAGTGAGCTATTCATAACCCAAATAATCGATTATTTGAGTACCAAGAGTTTGTTGCAGCCCTAGTAACAGCCCTGTTGTCTGTGAACTTCCTTTATTCTGTGGGAGGTCAATCAACTGTGCTGAAATAGAATGTTAAGACCACACCCAGATGGTTCACAAACGCCTCTAATCAGCAGTTTTTAAGCAACATTTTAGTGGATCATCCAACAATTTGCTGGGTGTTTTATTCAATGCTATTTTAGTGTCTTGCAGGCAGGTTTAATACTTCACACGGTGTTCGCAGGGACATAACACTGCATGTTTTATTCAAATGAGCCTTATTACCTCTGTTTACTTGGGTTTCTTGCAAGGCAGTATTTGAACTGTTTGTGGTGGCATATTTAAATGTACTGTCTTGCTGGTGCAGTTTGTCTGCTGGCTTTATCCTGTGTTTCACTCACCACAGCCTTTTATGTCTCGAATCTCCGGTTGTACCCCATCCCAAGGTGTTTTATTGAATTTAGGTCTGGTGACTGGGAAGGTCCTGGGAACTACTTGACATGTTAATGAAACCATTTTGAGATGACTTTTGCTTTGTGGCACGATGCATGATCATGCTGGAAGTAGATTCTTCACTATTAGATGATTTAAAAAAATGGTCTGCACCCAGCTGTGCTCGTTCAGGTGATGATTGTTTGGGAACAGATCAAAAGAGCCGGACGAAAACACAGGACCACCACCTCCCCAAACCTAGACTCAAATCTGCTGTTGTACCCACCGTCCTAAGTGCTGTATGTAAATAACTTCCTTTTTCATTGACTGACCTGTAATGAACCCTATCAGAAAGAAGGTCCAGGCCTTGTTACAGTAGTAACTTCTAACAGTGTTTACCCCTAAAGGGAGGGGATGGTAAATGTCCTTTACCATTGAACATGCTGATGGTTGAAATGTTGCTCACCAGCTGTACTGCAAATAGGACTTCACAGAGCCTTAGAGATGAGTCTTCCTCTACATCTGCAGGAAGTGAGATTGAGAAATGCACCTGACCTCCTGTGACTTCATCCTCTTAAGCAAGCATATGTTGTGCCAAAGATGGGCGGTCACGACAGTGTCGATGTGCGTGGGGTTTCGTTTCCAGCTGAAAACACCACCATAGCATGTGAAAGTGTGAAATGAATGTTGTCGTCGTGTTTACCTTTAGATGGGGATGGACATGTCTATCCCTTAAGCTGATGTTTTGAACCAAAGAGTGCGAGTAGGGGCTAGTGGAGCATGTGTGGAGGCAACAGATGGCTGATGGCTTTTCTGAATGTCTCCTTTTAGTTTGTTCGCCTCCAGAACTGTGTGTGTGCTGGTGCTCAGGTGAAGCATATTGTATTACCAGGCTGTAAAACTGTTTCTTAGGAGCTGTAAGTGTTTTAAGCAATGCTACCTGTCGCACGCTATTGAGGCCAGGAGTAATTTGTATTCTGCAGCTCTCTCACAGCGGTAGAATTTTGCTCAGCTAGGCCTTCACAGCGATGCGAAGCAGCACCGTCTCCATTAGTGCTCCTGACCTGCTTGTTAATGTTTTCCTTGTCTGTGGGGGCGAAATGCCTGATGCCTAAGTCTCTTTTCTTCCTTTTCTTCCTGCACAGGCTGTGAGCATCAACAAGGCCATCAACACACAGGAGGTTGCTGTCAAAGAGAAGCATGCCAGGAATATCCTTTTGTTTTGTGCTGGTGAGTAAAAGGGAGGCTGAACTGGTGGGTTTGAGTGAATGAAAGAAAGGCCATTGCAAGAGCAGGAAAACCTGTTACACCTTCAAGCCTCAAGCAAGTGAATATAATTGGTTTTTAATGTGTGTTTTTAATGGTCTTCAGATTGTCTATTTCAGAGTTTCCCCCCTGTGCATAACAGCAAGGATGTCTAGTTCTTATTTTGGGGTGGCTTGAGTCAGCACAGTATAATGCCTTGCCTGATAAAACACCCCAGATGAACCTGATCAGGAGAGATCAATCTGCCTAGATGGGAATCGTCAAACTGTGCTTGAAATGTGGCCTCCTGGACCAGAGCTGGACCCTGTGTATTCAGCACCATGTTTGATTTTTAAAAAATCTGCCTTTTAGTAATTCCCTATGGGGTTTTCCTGGAGGACCAGTTTAATCCACTTTCCCCTCTTTGAGGCTGTGCTGGTCATCCCTAGTGCATTTGCCAGTGCCACCTGTGGAGCGGCCCAGGATTAACAGCAGGCCATGCTGTTGCACAGGGGCTTAGGGGAGTATGTTGATCTCACGTAGGTTAGGAGCGCTGGCTGTCATCTCCCACTGAATTGTCCTTAACCATTCTTCCCACCCTGCATCCTGGGTACCCACCATGAGAAGGGGGCTCACACGTTCTGGGCGGCCGTCAATCGCCTGCCTCTCTCCAGCAATGCTGTGCTCTGCTGGAAATTCTGCCACGTCTTCCACAAATTGCTGAGGGATGGCCATCCAAATGTAAGTACATCCTTTGCCCTAGGGGAACATAATTTTGGGATAGACAGACTTGTGCAAAAGTTTGGATACCCCTTATTTTTAGGGGAAGTATTAAATGCCTATGGATTTTATGATCATTTTAAGAAAAATCATCAGTGCAAAGGTTTGGACACCCTAAGCATTAAGCAAATGAGCTATTATGTCACTAATTGTTATTAGTAACTGTCAACCAAGCTTTATAATTTCTGACTCTTCAAACTTTGCACCACACAACCATTTGACAACCTTGGGTTCCTTTAAGAAACCACAATGCAGGAGAAGGCTTTAACAATATCAAGCATTTTCATAAGTGCTTGGCATGTGAACTGTTGTTAAGAAATTCAGTTCAGTTCAGGAGAGAATGATGAGATCTAGATGAGCAAGGTAAGATGGGCAAATCCGAATCCCCAGGTGCCAAGAACTTGCTTGAAGGTTTTGCTGAGTAAGCACAGCATTTGTACAAAGGTACGAATTGGGGTTGAGGGAGACGGATGAACTGCATTTAATGAAAAGAATGCATTATCAACTGTAAAGCATGGGGGGGGTGCATCCATCATGCTTTGGGTTTGCGTTACCGCAAGTGACCAGTGACAATATTTCATGTGTGGTGGAAAGAATGGATTCCGCGAATTACCAGCAAATCTTGGATGCAAACCTCAAACTATATTTTTTAATTCAGCTGAAGCTGAAAATGGATGCCTTCCATAACAGGAGAATGATCCTAAATATTTCTTAAGCTCACTGCAGAGCCTGCTCACCTCAATAAACCTAATAGAAAAATTGTGGATAGACTTTAAACAAGTTGTGCATGCAAGACGGCCCAAGAATAAAATTAAAGAACTGAAAAATAAAATAAAACAATACAAAAAAAAAGAACTGAATGACTTTAAGCTGATGTGATTTCTGCCAGAATCTGACACCGAGATACCCAAATGTTTGCACAGGCTGCATTGAATTGATTGATATATATATATATTTTTTTTATTCATGTTAATAAATGTGAAAAATTATTGATTTTTATGCTTGATGAGCTGGTGAGGTTGTGTTTCTGGCTTATATTATGTACTACTAATACCCTTGTAACAGTGCCACACACTAACATGACCTGGTAAAATAATCAATATATATATAGGTAAAGATAAGTCTTATGCACTGGCAACTCTGTGCACATATGGATACAGTGCATGTGTAATGTCCCAGCCAGCCCTGTCTTAAAGCCTGTGGATACAGTAATGTCTCCAGCCCTGTCTCTCCTCCTCAGGTTATTAAAGACTCTGTGCGGAACAAAGCTGACCTGACCGACATGAGCAGGATGTGGGTAAGCGCAGATCTCATTTATTTTATGTTTCTCTGAATCACCAAAGATATTGCACAGCACAAAGGTCAGGATCTTGCATTATGATGCACATGATCACATGTTATGTTCAAAAGGCCGCATTTAGTTTCGCTCTTGCTAATCAGTCCGGCATGTGTTGGATTTGAGTTTTCGGCTCTGTAGGGTGCGTATGTCATTGTGTTCGCTGTCAGTGACAGTCATGGGGCTGGTTGATGGAGAATGACTGACAGCTCAGTGACAGAGCTGCATGTGTGCGTGCGTTTGTGTGCGAGTCAGCCCTTCTAACCTTAGCTGAAAGCCTGAAAGCTTTAATTAGCAAATGACGTGGATTGAGTCGTTTTCCCATTTTGGCAGAGTAAGACTGCCCTGGTTTTTGTGAACATAACAGTCATTATAAGAATTATAAGAATTCTCCAGCCATGTACATTTAGAAATTAAACGATTATGACCTGCCTAATATGCTGTTGGTACTCCGTGTGCCACCAAAACAGCTCACTCTGCAATACATATGAGGTGTCCTGTGGTATCTGGCACCAAGATGTTACAATAGACTCTCTAGGTCATGTAAGTTGTAAGGTGAAAATGCCATTGGCTGGACTTGCTGTTCCAACACATTTACCGGTAAACTGTGCACGCGTACTCCTCCACATTCATCAAACCAGGACACTTGCATGTCCATATTAGAAACTTTCAACAATGGACAGGGTTTGGTAAGCATGAGCACTCCAACTGGTCTGTGGCTACACATCCCCATAGACAGCAGGGTGCAATGCACTGTGTAATGCATTCCTCCCGTAACAATCATTAAACATTTATGTGACTTCTTCTGCCACAGTAGCTCTCAACAGATCATTGTCTAAAGGTACAGTACTCTACACTGCTGACCAGAAGCACCCCAGAAGGAATTTAGCTTTGGAGATGCGCCAATCCCCTCGTCTGGCCTCTTGACCCTTGTCGAGTTGCTCAGGTCTTCATGCTTGACCCTTTTTCCCCACAAAATGACGCATGTCAATGTTATTCACCCCATCTGTGAGTGGCCATAATTGGCTTATTGGTTCGTATATGCAAATGGGAACACAGTTAGGGCACAATATATGCAAAATAGAAACTGG
Source organism: Salminus brasiliensis (assembly GCF_030463535.1). NCBI lineage: Eukaryota > Metazoa > Chordata > Actinopteri > Characiformes > Bryconidae > Salminus > Salminus brasiliensis. The sequence continues at coordinate 23,078,125 of NC_132888.1, forward strand.
GGTATGTGCACCCTTGGGCAGTCCGACAGTTTTCAATTAATTCCAAATAATTAAACTCATTAAGGCCATAATTTACACATTCAGACTGGTTAGGCATGTCAAGGATTCACTTTTGGAATGGTCAGCTGAGGACAGTTTCTAAACTTTAATCATCTAGTGCTAACGCTCAATGATGATTTGCTCATCTAAGTAGTTGAGTGAGGATCTGTAAATGAATCTACTTGATGCTACAAAGCAGGGGAAAGAAACCCCCTCTCAGTATCATCTGTCTGAAATGTCATTAAGATAGGATAGTTAAGGGGAACTGTGGAAGACCAGGCAAGGTCTGGATTACCATGCAAATTCTCAGATAGAATTTCTTGCATGCTGGCCATATCAGGAAGAACCCTTACCTGTGGTCTCGTCTCGGATGTCTAGAGGATAAGCAGCTACATCTAAAAACGCCAGAAGCATTTTAAAAATGATGTCCTTGGTTGATGAAATGATAACCACACTCATCGAAGATGTGTGAAGAAAAAGGAGCTGCATCATAACAGTGATTCTAAAGCTTTGAGGTTGTGTGGCAGCCAGTGGCACAGGCACTTTTTTTTTCCTCTTCAGCAAATTCTGGGTCAAAGCAAATGTGGGTCAAAAACCTAAAGCTGAAAAGAAGAATTTGGCTTCAGTAAAAGGGCAGCGATCCAAACCCCACCATGAAATGCAGCCTGAAACTTCTGAATGGCCCAAACAGTCCCCTGACTTAGTCATTGACAATCTGTGAGTAGACCTTAAACATGCTGTGAATCAAGATGGCCCAAGCTACAGAAAGCAAGCTGCAAGCTGTGGTCTCTGCCAAAATAGGTGTTGCTAATAGAATTGTGCACAGGTACTCGTACTCTGTTAAATGCTTACACTCTTCTAATCCTAAACTAAGTAACTGAATGTGCAAACTTTGCAGAGGACATGTTGTTAAGGACGTGACTGAGAAGGCAGAGAGAACTGGGCTGTAGCTGGTCTAGCTGCTGTTAGCTTAGTTCAGCAACACTGGAAGTATCTTTCCCTAACTGTTTTAAGATGTTGGCACTTTGTCTGGTGAGGAGAAAATACTCTATATAGAAGACTGTGAATCTGTACTGTTTAACTGTGTTCACTCCTTGTTACGCCGGAAGGAAAGAAGGAAGCATCTGTTTCTTATTCAACAGCAAAACCTCATGAGTTTGCTCTATTTCTGAATAATAAACATGTTTTCAAATGTACTCCTCTGTGTGCTGCTAAATGCGCTACTGTAGGGAAAGCTTAATTCCTTTTTTCTATTTATTTATTATTTCTTTATTTATTTTAAACAGCTTGATGGTGTGGCAAAACAGACAACCTGAAATATGTAAAAAAAAAAAGTTAAAAAAAAAAAAAAGCAAAAGTAAAACACTTGACCAAAGTGAGCAAACCAAAGGCAACTGTGGCGAGGAAAAACTTGGAGGAAAGCTGGAGGAGGAAACTTTGGGGGGGGGGGGGGGGGGAGAACCAAGACTCACAAGGAGGGGCTCATCCTCATTTAGTCAAAACCACTTTTAAATTGCTAATACTGCATATAAAGTCACCTAAACACTACATAGTGTCCATTGCTATGCTCGAATGCACTGATGTAATCTTTAATATGCAATAGTAATAGTAATGCGGAATCACTCCCAATATATTTCCAAGTGTTGGTACATTAGGACGACACAGATGTCAGGAATGTAGGATAGGCAGCTGATTTGGTAGCAGCGTCAGACTGGACATGTGACTGAATGTGTTATGTTTGGATTTAAGGAGTACAGGAAATATGTGTGGCTAGCGACTTTAATAGGGCGGAACAGCCTAATGAAAACGATGGAGCCAGAAGGTAACACAGACATGAAACCCCCTGAAACACTGTCAACTAGGGCAGCACCTCCTTTTTTTTTTTTTTTTTTTTTTTTCCCCGCCCCCCCCTCTTCTCGATTAGTCGATTAATCTCACAACTTCTTTTCAGATTACTGAGTGTGTTGGGAATGAAAATAATTTCTCAAAAATAAGGAAAAAATATTAATTTAATATTGAAAGAAATAACGTGCAACACATTTAACAAAATAAATAAAACTATGTAAAATTCTATATTTCTGTATAATACATAATATAATTCAGAATAGTTTGTTCTTATTTGTTGTTGTAAGAACACAAGGGGCTGTGGAATTGATGACCCTGCACTGATGGGGGGGGGGCATCCTTGACCTAATGTATTAAAGTTTTAGAGGCACAAATGGCACGTAGCTTACACACCTCACTGCCAATATATATATAGTCCACGATTTCTTGTCTGAGAGCCATTTAAGAACTCTGTGTGTTTTAAAGCTCCCGTGTTATCGAAAAAAAGCTTTTGTATCTACATTGGATGATTAAGAAATGTTAGCGATGTGACTTTCTGTGTGAAAGACTCCGCTTGCGCTCTGGATAAATCCATGCTTTCTATAGGCCGCAGCCATCTTTGCATTAATACGCATTATGCAAATCGACGGAATCTCGTAATCGCATCGCCCCAGCCCTGCTTCCAACCCCTGGATCTGTATCCTTAATCTAAAGGGAAACCATATAATAATTATCAATTATTAACAGCTTACAGCTCTTGTGACTTAAGAGGGCCGTCTGAGGCCTGATCATTAACTGAAGCATTACTTTTAGAGTTTAGGGGCTCTAGAAGAAGAAGCTCTTCCCTTGCTGAAGCCTTTTACTATACATACTTTTGCATACACAGTACATGTCCGGTTGATGTTTCTCTATTACAGTGAGGGTACATGAGCACCACCTTTGCTCCACCAGCCAATAGGAAGGATTAGGGGTGGGGGGGACTTTTATTTAATGGAGCAATGGTCATTTCCCTGCAGCTAATTTGCTGATGGTGTGTTTAAAGAAGTGAGTCAGGAGAAATATATTTCCTTTAGACTTCCTGCTATGATGTCACAACCATGCGCTGGTAGGAAAAAGGAAATTCGTTGGGCCCCTTTCATGTAAATTCACACACTCCCCACTACTGTCCACAGCCTGTCAGCTTCACAGCCCAGATTGCGAATCGCCTTTCTGTTTAAAAAAACACGCACAATCATTTAACCTGGAGAATGTATTAGTGGCTCTTTGAGGTCTGTCTTTAAGTTCATAACTTGACCCCCCCCCCTTCTTTCTTTCTCTATTTCTTCATGCATCGCTCAGGGCCACCTAAGTGAAGGATATGGGAAGCTGTGTAGCATCTACCTCAAACTGCTCATCACCAAAATGGAGTTTCACATCAAAGTAAGTGTGGCAGGTCTGATGTATAGCCGCTGGTTTCCCCTGTTTATTGTACTCGGTCACTCTGGTAGCCCTTTATGTATTAACCTCCAGTGTGAGCTGAATGTTCTCGGACCCAACGCAAACACCATGTTTTCCCCCTCTCTTGGCCTAGAATCCTCGTTTCCCCGGCAATCTTCAAATGTCAAACAGGCAGCTTGAAGAAGCGGGCGAGAATGACGTAAATAATTTGTGAGTTGTGTATTTTGTGTGTTGCACATGTAAACATAATTCTTCACCTGTCGTCTGCTTTTTTTAGCGCACTAGTATTTTCAGTTCATTCTAGTTCATCTTCAAAGGCCGATTTTCTGCCATGCTGACCAACGTCTTTTCAACCCTTCCCTCTCTCCTGATCAATTGTAGCTTCCAGCTGACTGTGGAGATGTTTGACTACTTGGAGTGTGAGCTGAACCTCTTTCTTGGTGGTGAGTTTCAGTCCTCCTCTGATTGATTTGCAGGTTAGAGGTCAAGTGTGTATTTTGAGGATGCAGAAAAAAAAGACACATATAGGCTTTTTTTTATCTGCTTCTGAAACAAATATATTTTGCAAGCATTCTTGAGATCAGGATGTTGAAGGGTCACCACTCCACCTCGTCCCCAACGTCCCCTCCCCAACTCTTTCTTAAAGTATTAGAGCCCAGATTCCAGAGAACAGTCCCCTCATACTCCACAGCTTTATACCTCTGTAGCCCACGCTTGCCATTAGGCTCTTTTTGTTTTCTTTTTTTTGCTCCAGAGAGTCCTATTCTATTGGCAGTAGTTTTCTACAGGCACTTGCACGTCTGTGTCAACAATGGGCGCGACCCAAAGTAAAAGAATACGTTCATTAGAAGGGGTGTCCACAAACTTTTGCTCAGTGGAAATCAGCTTTTCTATTGGTCCATTTATCTTGAAATTTTGACAGTTGGAGTAAATCAAAAACAAAAAATGGAGACGACCGAGAATATGTAGTCCCATGTCCTGATGCTGCATCTAAAAGTGTGTGTGTGTGTGTGTGTGTGTGTGTGTGTGAATGCATGCACTGGAGCTGCAGCACCGACACTGTTAGGACACTATGAGTGTGTAGTGTGCCAGGCAGCGAGATGAATGTGTCTGGAGTGGCAGGAGAAAGACAGCTAAATGTGTCTGTGAGAGTAAGTGTGTGTGTGTGTGTGTGTGTGTGTGTGTGTGTGCGCGCACGCATGCTTGGCTGAAGCACTGCTCCCTGGCACAGGAAACCACACCTCTGCATGCTGAGAGAATTCAGTCTCATAGGACCTGCATCAGAGAAGACGGGGGAGAGAGAGCCAGAGAGTGGGAGGGAGGGAGGGATGTATGGTGATGAATAGGAATGAGGGAGTGTGGAATCTTTGTGCTGGTTATAGAAAAGAAGCAGTGATGCCCAGAAAACACACACAGCATGATTCATATCAGTAAACACAATGTTATGAAAGTCACTTTTCAGAGTGTGTTTTGTTAGTTATATGTTTAGAAGTGTTTGTGTGTGTGTGTGTGTGTGTGTGTCTCATCAGTGTTTAGCTCGTTGGACATGTCCAGGTCAGTGTCTGTGACGGCTGCAGGTCAGTGTCGCCTGGCCCCTTTGATCCAGGTCATCTTGGACAGCAGTCATCTGTACGACTACACAGTCAAACTGCTCTTCAAACTGCATTCCTGTGAGTAAGGCCCCCTGCTGTCCACCCAGCACAGATATTCTCTTTCTCACACATTCATAAACACAGACACGCACTCCCTTGGGTGGATCTTTTGTGGAACTTTTTAGTTGATGAATAGTAAACACTAGCGTCTTATGACTGATGAGCAAGAGAAGCAATTTCAACAAATCCTAAATGCACAGTTAATCTGTCTTTTTTGAAATGATCAGTGTGGTTTAAGTCAGGGAACTGTTCGGGCCATTGAAAGCTTCAGTTGGTCTGTCTTCAGTCCATGGTGGATTTGAGGAATGTTTTGAATCACTATACTGTTATAGAATCATCTTTTCAGCTTCAGCTTCAGCCTTGTAACAAATGGTTTGAACATTGGATTCCACAAAACCCACACTAATGGTGGTAACAAAACCCAGAAGCATGATGCGTCCACCCCCTTGCTTCACAGTTGGCAGGGAATGCAGCTGCAATTCATTTTTATTTCTCCCCCCTTTTGACTGATTGGGGCCAAAGAATTCTATATTGACTCTGTTGTTTCCAAATCTCATCTGGTTTCTTTATTCTGCAGTCTGGGCCTCTCCCTCTCATTCTTTCTCTCTTTTCCTCTCCCCAGGTCTTCCAGCAGACACACTGCAGGGGCATAGAGACCGCTTCCAGGAACAGTTTAAAAAGTGAGTCCACTCCTTCAGAGCATTCCTGAACGGTCTCTGGCTTTGTCGCTATGCGCTGCCATGTTGGGAATACCTTCAGACAGATGTATTAGCACTGTACACATCTTATGCATGAGTGATACTAGTGGGACCTGTTTCTGAAATGGCACTATTGAATAAGGCATGACTGTTTCTCCCCTCCCCACCCCACTCTTGTTGAAGGCTGAAGAGTCTATTCTACCGTTCCAGTAACCTACAGTATTTTAAAAGACTGATTCAGATTCCGCAACTCCCAGAGGTAAGTCCCCGTTTTCCCCCCAGTCGGATCACTGAAGCCCCTCCTATGGAATTGTTGTGTAATCCTGACACATACCTGCAGCCCTGATTATTATTATTTTTTTTTTTTCCTCATTATGTTATCTGTGGAGAACTCAAACCAATCTTTCAGCCTCTATTTGTCTTCTCTGCCTGGCGCCTCATTCCTTCGCCCCTCTGTGTAGAACCCCCCAAACTTCCTGCGGGCTTCGGCTCTGTCGGAGCACATCAGTCCAGTGGTGGTGATTCCAGCCGAGACATCGTCCCCCGAGAGCGAGCATGTGGTGGAGACAGATGACCTCGTTGATACAGACATCCCACCCCTGGCGGTATCAGATACACGCACGCACACACGCGCACACACACACACACACACACACACACACACACACACACACACACACACACACACACACACACACACACACACACACTTCTGTTCTGGATCTGGGCCAGGGTTCAGCAGGTCCTGACTGGAACTGTATGTTACTGATTTTCTTGGGTCATGAAATTTTGGCCCCACAGAAAAAAAAACATACACACCACTATAGTGAGGTGCAACAGCACAAGAAGAATTATCAACCATGATAAGGGTGGGCAATATCCACTTTTTTATATGGTCTCAAAATTATCACAGTGGTATGTGATGTTACAGGGATATTGGGCGGAGGGGGAGAAGTGCAAGTTGCACAAGTAGTACAGATGGTTCTGGGTTGTGTTTAGAACAACAGCAAAAGTTAAACTTCTCTGAAGCGGGAGAGACAAGCTGGTTAGCCTTAGCTTAGTTAGCAGGATAATGCTCTGCTTGCCACTGAACAAAGGTTGAGTGACTGGTATTGGGAGTAACAGACTACATCCTGGATAAAGCCTCATATCTGAGCGCACAAAGTTGAGTGAATGCTCATAGTTTTTGCAGTTTTCAAGCACATTTAGTAGACTGCAAGTATAGTGGGCTTGGAGTTTTTGGCTAGACAACTAGGTCAGAGCGTGACCTCACCAATTAGTGAGCTCCCTCCCTTAAATGCACATGGGGGAAGGAGCTTATTTGACCATGTACTGGATAGAGAGACAGAACAGAAATGTGACGCCTCATAATTTTCAAAAAATGGAAACATTTTAAAATAGTATATAGTAGTATATGATATTACCATTATATTGGCCAACCTTGGAGCTACAAGGCTAATGTAGCTAACAAGTAATAGAAGCTTATGCTCCACTGAGTAGTATCTATGCTTAAGGTAGTTTAAGTACCAATGGTGGCTCAAGTATGAATTACACTTAAGGGGAGCCCAGAAGCAAGAAAAATCAATTCTCACAGAATGCTGCTTTATGTTATCTGAAATAGTTGCTTAAGTGGTTTCTAAACATGTATGATGCTGTTATTAATATTTAAATGGACAAAATGCAGTAGAAATGTCTGTTAATATTTCATATGTTTTTAAAAATGGCTAACTTGGGACCAACAGTTCTGATTGTGGTAGGTGAGTGCTGTTTCTGGTTTGATTCTGCTGTAGAGTGCGGTGGAGAGCAGGTTTGATGACCTCTTCGGCACCTCAGCTGCCACAGACCCCTTCAACTTCAACAGTCAAAACGGCATGCGCAAGGACGACAAGTAAGACCTTGCGCTACAGATTTGTGTTAAATGTTAAATACCTCTTCAATGCAGATCTGGGACACACAACCCTAGTCATAATCTAAAAGGGTATTTTAAAATTTTAGAGCATGCATTGATTGCTTGTGTAATTGGCCTGAAAGTCTTTAAATGACCAACAGTATAAAGCTTCCTATTAATAAACCTAATTTTAGAAAATAACATTTAAGTGGTGTTTCACTGCAAACGTTATGAAAGCATGGGTTTCTTGGCATCACTGTGAGATTGTGGGCTGAAAGTGTTGGGAAATCCCTGATTTAACCCAGCGCCAGGCTGTGCCTTGGGAAACCGCCTCCATGCGTACAATCAATATCATTGTTTCTCTCAAAACTATTTCGAGCGTAGGCAAAGTTATGCATTTGGACGAGCAGTGTGGTTACTTGGCCTCTGCGCTAAGAGCTGTCTTGCGTCTTTGTGTTCCCTCAGAGACCGGCTAATAGAGCAGCTGACTGCGGAGCTGCAGGCCCTGAAAGAAGAGTTGGAATCTTTTAGATTGGAGGTGAGAGAATGAGAAATAAATTTGGAGGAGATAGCGGCGTGAAAGACGAGTGGGTGCAGTTGGAAGTCTGGGAGATCTCTTGTGGTCGAGGTGTAGGAAGGAGTTTTATCAGTACACTTGAAAAGACCTGTTACTCATTCTTGGTCTATCCCGGCTGCCTTAGAGTGGCCGTCTGTGCCAGGCGCTGCGGGGGCGTGTCAGTGAACTGGAGGCGGAGCTAGCCGAACAGACTCACCTGAAGCAGCAGGCGCTGGGCGAGAGCGAGTTTCTGAAGGCTGAGCTGGACGACTTGCGCAGGGTGAAGGAAGACACGGAGAAGGAGCAGCGCAGTCTAACGGAGATAGAAAGTAAGTAGGGTGTGCACCAGAAAGTGTTGCTTTGGGCCGGAGTGCACCAGGGTAAAGTACCAGTAACTTTGGTTTGAGTGAAAGGCCAGCTGAGCTGAGCTCTGGTGCTGTAATTGGTTAGACAGGATGATTATGGTGTAATCAGTGTAATTGTACTAAAGTAATAAGCTGCAGTGTTGTGATACTCATTTGCACACTGCCTTGCCATGACAGGGTTACTCATTACCCAAGTACGGTTTACTATTTTTCTTAATCATTAGGTACCTGGGGCAACTCCAATCATGCAGCATGTCATTTTGATGCTTAAACTGAAATGAAATAAGTCTTCAGAACTCTGTACTCTGTATGTAATACCACATACATTGAACAATATTCCTAAATTGTTGACTCCTGCAGACAAATTAGGGCTTCCCACCTTCCAAATTTTCCCCTGTGCACCAGTATAGAATTTCCAGCCAACAGTGTTCTATGGGCAGCGGCCTCTGTGCAGCGGCCTCTGACCACTGATGAAGGACTAGAGGATGACCAACACAAACTGTGCAGGAACAGTTAACCTTCTGTCTCTGGGTTTACATCTGCAAGTCGGACCAACTATGTAGGAGTGTCTAATAGAGTGTGAGGGGACAGAGTGTTTCAGCACTCCAGCAGCGGCACTGATTTGTCTGATCCTCTCGTACCAGTGCAACACACACTAACACACCACCACCATGTTAGCGTCACTGCAGTGCTGAGAATGAACCACCAACCAAACACTATCTGGTCTGTGGTATTCCTGTGATGGACCATTGAACAGGGTGGAAGGAGGCTAACAAAGTGTGCAGAGGAACAGATGGACTACAGTCTGTAGTTATAGAAGTACTGGGTGCTCTTATATTGTGTGTGGAGCTGATGACAGTGAGTGTAAATGAGATGGTAGAATGCAGATGGTCGTTGTCTTGCCTCACTGTTTCCTCTGTGGCATTTCCCAACTGGTCACTAAACAAATGCCTGTACATTTTATCTGTCTCACATTTCCTCATACAGACTGACTTCTAAAGGTTAGGGTTGGTGTTAAAATGGCCAATTGCTAGTGGACAGTAAGTGTGTTTTTCTTTGGACATGCTAGCACTGTAGCACTGGATTTTCACACCCTGTCATTTCTGTGCACTGGAATAATAGTTTTTCACCAGTTAACGGTCATCACAATTAGTTTGAGTTGATTTGGACAAAACACCAAACATATCTTTAAATGTGTGTTTTATTTTTGTGTGTGTGTGCAGGAAAGGCCCAGGCCAACGAGCAGCGCTACACTAAGCTAAAGGAGAAGTACACTGAGCTGGTCCAGAGCCATGCCGACCTGCTGAGGAAGGCAAGACGCAATAGCAGCCCCATCTACCATATACTGTACTAAAACTTTACTTGTTTCATAATGGCCATTTGCACAGGTTACGTAATGTTCAATTAACCATCTGGTCATTAACTCTAACCATTAAAATTGACCAGAATGCACATCCCTGTTTTTCATCAGCCAGCCTGCTAAAGCATCTCAGTTTCTCAGCCAGTTGTAAACTGGAAAAGTCTTCCTTCTGGCTTGGCATCATCACCTTCTCTCTCTCTTTCACTCTCAATATAACTCATGAATAAACTCTGGAATAGTGCCATTCAGCAGAGTCAGTTCTGTACCTAGGAGTAGATGTAGGTCAGCCCAGTAAAGTACAAGATGCGTGTGTTGCAGAATGCAGAAGTGACTCGGCAGATGACTGTGGCCCGTGCAGCCCAGGATGAGGTAGAGAATGTGAAGAGGGAGATGCAGGAGAAAGTGAAGGCGGCGCAGGAGACCGCCAACCAGCAGGTGTTATATATATGTACACACACACACACACACACACACACACACACACACACACACACACACACCTTCTCCACTTTACTCAGCACATCCAGTTCCTATGTTCTGTTCGTAGTGTTCTTGTATACATGTGTATCTGACACCACCCCCCTGTGTGTGTGTGTGTAGGAAAAAAACCAAGCAGAACAGCTCCAAGCCCTGCAGGCTGACCTAGTGACCAGCAGAACAGAATTAGAGACCCTCAAAGCCAGCATGGCCTCCTCGCAAAAGGTTGGGACCATTTTCCTCTGCTCCTCTTCTCGCAACCCTCCTTGATTTACTGTTCCTGTGTGCTCTCCGGCTAAGCTCTGAGTCCTGTTTAGCTCTCCACTTATAATAGAGCTCTTGTTGAGCCATCCTGCTCTCTGAGGCAGCTGCTGTAATGGGCACTGACACTCACTCACACCCTCTCCGTCGTCTGATGGGATTATCGCCGGAATGCTCGCCAATAGCCCATGCCGCTGAATTACCTGGTGTGTGTGTGTGTGTGTGTGTGTGTGTGTGTGTGTGTGTGTGTGTGTGTGTGTGTGTGTGTGTGTGTGTGTGTGTGTGTGTGTGTGTGTGTGTGTGTGAACCAGGTTAGTCTGGTTTAATGGGGAAGAAATAAGGAATCTTTAAAAAAAACATTCTAATGCACCAGTACACTATACACACACAACATAGTATTCATGTTCCTTAACTTACTCAGGGAATACAGGAACCTGAATGAGTTCCCCAGGTGTTTACGCATAAATCCCTAAAACTAAATAAAGAGAACCAAGTTAAACAAATAATACAAAAATGTTTGCAGTTTTTACATTTATTCATTTAAGCCAAATGAACCAATATTAAATTTGTCAGGAAAAAGTATGTAAACCTCCAGGAGTAGGAGTTTATTTAAGGGCAATTGAAGTCAAGTGTTTTAGTCAAGAGGATGGTAGTCAGGCCCTCACATGTTTCAATAACATACACCAGTAGTCTGGTCTTCACTATAAAGATTTATGGAAGTGTGCCATGTCTTGAACAAAGGAGATTGCTGAGGACCTCAAAAAGCATTGGCCGGGCTGGAAACGGCTTCAAATTCATTTTCAAAGAATTTAGCTTTCACCAGTCCACTGGTGATGACAAACTACTGAAGGAAATTTAGATCCACTGTTATTCTTCCAAGGAACCAACAAAAAACCCTTCAAGGGTTACACACAGAATGTCGGGATGATTCCTAAGGGCCTACAGTGCCTATAAAAGGTATGCTTTTAAAATCGGAATCAATCATCACATCATGTTTTTCAGTTATGCAATTCTTGAATTACGGCAAAGTAATTCAGATTAAATAAAGATATATATATATATATATATATATATATATATATATATATATATATATATATATACTCCAAAATAAGTGACTGCATCAATATTCACCCTCTTCGTGCTAGTAATGTCACAGCTAGTGAAATGGAGATCACAGGAGTGCAGTAAATGTGTCAAGTCACTGGTTAAACAGTATTCCTGGCTATGAATACACAATGAAGACAAAATAGCTCTCCACACAGCTCAGAGAAAAGGATATTAAAGAGTACAACTCAGAGAATGGATGCAAAAACAAAATTCAAGTCATTAAACATCCCCTGGAGTTCAGTTAAATCCTTCATTAAGGAATGGAAGACACATGTATAAATCTGCCAGAAGGAGACTAGTAAGGGAGGCTACCAAGACACCTATGACTACTCAGAAGGAATTAAAAGCATCAGCAGCTGGGATGGGAAAGACTGTTGCCCGGGTTCTTCACCAGGCAAAGCTTCATGGAGGATCGGCAAAGAGAGTTAGAGATCCACTACAGTTCGCCCAAAGATATGTGGGAGACTCCAAGTGTCTATATATGGCAGAGACTAAACACTGCACCTCACCAAATGACCACCAAAGCACCATCCCCACCGTGAAGCATAGTGGTGGCAGCGTCATGCTATGGGGATGCTTCTTAACGGCAGGCCCTGAAAGGCTTGTTTAGATAGAAAGTAAAATAAATGCAGGAAAATATAGAGAAATCCTGGAGGACAATCTGATTCAGTCTGAAAGAGAGCTATGACTTTGGAGAAGATTTATTTTCCAGCAAGACAATAACTCTCCAAAACCTACAACAAAACACTGCACAGAAATGTTTCAAGACAGCAAAGGAATCTTGCCCATAAAGCTGGTATGGGCCTTCTTTGCTGCCTTTGGTCTGGAGTGGCTTGCAATTATTGATGGACCTACGAATTCTAGATTGCGCCAGCAAATTATAGAGGAGGATGTCTGGGAATCTGTCTGTGAACTGAAGCTTATGCTATCTTAATGCAAGTGGGTCACAAAACAACGACCGTAAGCACACGAGTCTACAAAAAAAATGGATAGGCAGGAAGAAAATTGACATTTTGGCCAAGTTAAAGCCCAGATAGAAAATGATAGAAATGAATGAAACCCAATAGACATTCATGTCAAGCATGTGGTTTGCATGATACTATTTGGTGATTATAAACTTGTATGACTTGCTAGCTACATTAGCATTCTAGCTCTGCACTGCAAAACTAAAGACACTTCACAGTTTGGCATATTCATGGTTCAGTTTTTGTGAACCGTGTGGGTTTGATGATTTTCACCGGCTTTATTTTCTCATTCGGATTCCAAGCGCTTTGCGTCATTCGGAGCCAGTGGAATGCGAATAATGAGCAAAGTGTATAGACTGACCTTATTTATAATAGCTGTGGGCTCTCAAAAGAAGATTTGCGCACATGACTTGAACGTGCATACTTGTTGAACTCACTTAACCCTTCACAAGCACAGTCCAACTCATGGGATTGGAAAAATCAGCGTTGAACGCTCAGCTTTGAACGCCACGAAGACGGCGTGTTTCCGTAAACACTGCCAAACACGGCGACGCCTGTAATCTGAGTAAATCTACGTAAGCTTGCTGGTCGTGCTGATTTAAGCTCCATGTGTTTTAAGGAAGCATGCTTAAGATACATTCCTGTGATGTCCATTTCTCATTGTTTACCAAAAAAGTATCACAGGAATGATTGGTTTAGTCAGCCATGCTTTTGGTAATTTAACCACCTTAGTATAACATTTCTGCCATTCAGATTGTGGGAGTTGTAAAGAAAGACAACTGCTTCCACGAGGCTGAAGGTATTTGCCAGATTCTTACTGGAATAATTCATTCCACCTTAAATGGTGCAGATGTTATTGATGCCAGAAAATAACTGTGATGGGACTTTTAAGGTGGAATTCAGTTTATAATGTAAGATAAGCACACATCAAACTTTAGAATGATCAACAAGCATCCTGGCCGATCTGCTGTGTGTCATTCCTGACGTTGTTAGATTTTTGGTACTGTTGCTTTTACCCCGTTCTGTTCTACATTTGAGCCTACTGTAACAGTGTAGATGATCGGTATTGTAGCAACATTGCTGTTATTGTGGGTTGGGAAGCGGTTTTGAACCAGTAGGCTCACCAGCAGGAGAAACGCACTGCAGGTCTAATTTACAGTCAGCTGATACAGTGAAGCATATATGGTAAAGACAGCTTGGAGAACGGTAACACGGTAGGGGCCAGCCAGGCCTGTGAGAAAACATTTCTGCCATTTCCAGCCTCTAATTTTACAACTCTCCCCATTTAACCTTTAACAGAGGCTATTTTATGCACCCAGTATGCAAATTGTGTCATCAGCACAGCCCTATCTGTCTGTGTGGGAATTGAGCAGTCCCTGAGATGAAGGCTATATTCTATATCTCTCTCTGAATGTTCTCTGCCACGTACTCTTCTGTCTCATACATCTGATTAATGTTGGGGCCTCCTCCGCCTGGCTCTGCAACCTCTCTTTACCTTTAATATAAATATAATTATTATTTTTTTTTTTTACTCTTAGGCTTAATTTTTCTTTAAAAGTCTCACCTTGCCTTTCCTCTCTCTCTCAGTCACGGTGTTTGTGTCTCTACAGTCAGGTGAGGAGCTCAGTTCTCAGGTGGCTGCTCTGGAGATGGAGAAGGTGGGGCTTGCGGAGAGAGTTACTCAGAAGGAGGCAGAGCTGGCAGGTCTAGGGGAGGAGCTGGAGCGCGTGCAGAGCAGTTTAACCATCGAGAGGGAGAGTGGCGTGAAGGCTGCTGAAGCACTTCAGAACCAGCTCAATGAGAAGGTGTGTATTCCAGTGTGTGTATGCACTTGGCGGAAAGTGTGGAACTGATTGAAGTGTGTTTATTTGGAGGTCAGTTGGCTGTAAAATGGGACTGGCTTTCACTTTTAGCTTTCAGGAAGCAGAAGCTGACCAGCTGTGCGTTAAACACGTTCTCTCCCCGCCTGTGTGTATGTGTGTAGGAGAGTCGTGAGCAGGCTTTGGAGAGCGAGCTGGAGGCCTTGCGCTGGATGGCACTGCGGGCAGCTCTAGAAGAGGCAGAGAAGATCGTCCAGGACAGTCTGGCTCAATTGGACGAGCCCACACACATCAGCTGCACCAGCTCAGCCGGTCAGAGCCCAGAACATTCCACCAAATCTCCTCACACCCTGCCTGTGTCAAACCTAAACTGTCTTCCATAACATTCTGTATATTCATTGAATTTGAAAATTGATTTGATTGATTGATCCCCAGGTGTGTGTGTATATACATAACTAATCTAACCAGATCATGGCAAATGGGCGTCCATAACAAAATCTGCTAAATACAATCGTTACATTCCATAATTATCCACTTATGATTGCCATCCGCACATTTTCTTTCTTCTTTCTAAGCAGTAGTGCATAGAAAAATAGCAGTGCATGAAATGTGTTGTCTGGCTGGGCTTGTGTAGAGACAGTCTATGAAGGGTAACAGATGGCTTGTTGGACTGCTCTCTTTTTATCTCTTTCCTTCTATTCATTCTCTTTTTCCCCTTTGTAGATTACCTTATGTCCAGATGCCAGGCTGCTCTAGACTGTGTGGACAGACTACAGTCAGCCAGGGACGGCTTTGTATCCAACAACACAGGTGAGTTGGACCCACAACTATACCTATACACCATGTCCAAAAGTATTCAGACTAGCCTTTTAATTAGTGGATGTGTGCTACCCAATGTCCCAGGCATTCGGTTGTGTGCACACAGCTGATAGAATGGCATTAGGTTTACATGAGGATGAGAGCTCCATTTCTGTGCCACCTGTCAGCAAGAAGGGTTAAAACAAACCACCAAACCGCATAATTCGGCTGTACCCGACCTTACTAACTCTCTTGTAGTTCAGTGCAGTCAAATACTCAACACAAATTTCCAACATCTGGTGGAAAGCCTTCTCAGAGGCTCCAGCAAATAAAGGACTCTCCATTAATGCCCATGATTTCTTAAACATTGGATGTCTGCAAACATTTGGATGTTTAGTGATCTCCAGCATTTCAGTGTGAAGTGCTGATGGACCCAGTGTATTAAGTGTATGGTGTATTCAGGGGTCTGGGATTTGCCATTAGATATATTGCTTAGAGTATTGAGAACAATATAAAGTTAGGGATAGAACTGGGGGGAAACGTATCAAATAAGAGCTAAAATTTGGTTTCTGGTGCTGCTTTTGCAAAGTATGAGCAAAACCAAGCCTTGGATGACTGGTACTGATAAAAACAAGAGTGTGATGTACTTTTGCCCATTTCTATAGCTAAAAGTATGTCGTGCAATGCTAGAAACCAAAGAAAACCAAGTCTAAATGAGATGTCTTATTGGTATGGCAGGCGTGTCATGATTTGGCATGTTTACATGATATGATATGCATAAGCCTCGCAGAACTATAGTAGTAGACTTTTAGTTTTAGCCTGAAAAGGCAAGAAAGCACTGGGCTGTCTGTCGACTGTATTAAACAGAGCTGTTTTCGTATGGATAATACCTTTATGATGTGACCTTTGTCTCCTGTGTGTTTTGTGATAGACATGTCAGAGCTGCTGCGGGCTGTGGCTCAGTTTGCCCACCTGGTGGGTGATACCATTGTGCAGGGTAGCGCCACTGCCCACATGCTGCCGGTGGAACAGGCTGATGGTGAGTGGCTGACAGAGATGTACTGCGTGCGTATGTTGAGTTGCAATTATTGCTTTTTTTATCTTTCCATGAGACCGCGCACAACAAGTGAGCGTATTCAGACACCTGCAGAGCTTCATTAACTCTTCCAGCAGACAGCGTCAGCGTCAAGAGCTCCTGTGACGGTGTGACTCAGTTGTTAATTGGATAAGTCGGGAATGATTTACAGTTGGTAATCAGGGCACGCTCTGTGTTTCATTGCTGTATCACTCACACACGCGCATCATGTACCGAAGCAAACCTGATCCTAAAATCTGAATAAGAATTGAGGCTTATAGAACGCTCTGGCTGGTGGCTAAAGAATGACAAATTATGTAAATAAACACAGATGAGGCAGAAATCTGTGTTGTCTGGGTGTGTGTCTCTATTAGGTGACAGATGGCCTGTCTGACTGCTGACTCGTTCTCTTTTCTCTTTCCTTCTGTCTTCCTTTTTGCTTTTTTGGCGTTCTTTTTTTTTCTTCTTTCTTTACTCTTTCAGTCTGTTTTTCTGTAATTTTTTTTCCCTTTCTTTTTCTTCTAGAAAAGTATTAATGTCTAATGCGTTTAATTCAATTGAATTATTACCATAAAAACTGAAAATCCATATTACAGTTGTGTCTAGGTCAAAATGATCTGCAGCAGCAGCATATTTAAACAATTAGTTTCCCTTCATACAGATAACTTGCATTGTTTGTTTGTGTTTGTATGTGAGTAGTATTAGCCTCAAGCGTAAAGGCATGTGGCTCTGAGGCCCTGGGATTGCTGGGTCAGCTGAAGGAGCAGGGCTCTCTGTGCACAGCAGACAGCAGTGGGCTGAAGACTGCCCTGGAGGGAGTGCTGGCCTCGGCAGAGGTGAGAAACATGGCAGCTAAAGAAATCGAGGCCCTCACTTATTGCACAACATGCTCATCTTACAAGATGTTAAAAGATGTGATGACGTATGTGATGTCAGAAGTGTTGATTTAATGTCATGGTCACTTTCTATATCTCTTTCTCTCTCCCCCTCCCTCTTTTTCTCATCCCCTTGTGAGAGCAGAAGCTGCGTCCTCAAGGTTTGGAGCTGCAGCAAGGAGAGCTGGGAGATCTGGTGGAGCAGGAGATGGCCGCCACTTCGGCAGCTGTTGAGTCTGCCGCTGCCAGAATAGAGGTAAACAAGTGAGCTTTTCATCACCAAACAGATCGTACCATCCAAAAAAATGTATTCCATTCTTCTATGTCTGCGTATGTGTTACGCCACCTGTTTATGGTTTAAGTGTTATGTCTTGTAGTGTTGCTAGTGTGGGAGGAGTAGAGAGGCCTTTTGTAGTGGTATAATTTGTGTATGTAATGGCAAAATAGGATTGAAATGTGAATTTTCCCCTCACCCTCTCAGGAAATGCTGAACAAGTCCAGAGCAGTCGACACTGGCATTAAAATGGAAGTGAATGAGAGGTAACCCCAAATATCATGAAATGTTTGTACTAATGTCTTCTTGGCTGAAGTGCTTCGGTCTCAAACATGTCCTTCAACAAGGGATTCATTCACTCATGCTCTGATGGTTTAAATGTTGACCTAAATCCAGATTAAGTAAGTGACTTTAAGCTAAAGACACGGCTCCCTGTCCTACTGCGTTAGAACTGGAGAGAGCTTGAGAGAGAGGGTGTGTGTTTGTGTAAGGGAGAGGGAATTTATTGTGTGCTATCTGTCACCCCCTACAGGATTTTGGCTTCCTGCACAGAGCTCATGCAGGCCATCAAAGTGCTGGTACTCTCCTCCAAAGATCTTCAGCGGGACATCGTAGAGGGCGGCAGGGTGAGCTGGTCGATTGTGGGGTTGAGATGAGCGATGTCGTAAGTTTGTTATCGTAGCAAGTTGGAGTTTTACAATGTCCTAAATGTAAAACTTTGTCTTCAGGGGGCAGCATCTATAAAAGAGTTCTATGCCAAGAATTCCCGCTGGACTGAAGGCCTCATCTCTGCCTCTAAGGCAGTTGGCTGGGGCGCCACTATGATGGTGTAAGTATTGTGTGTGTGTTTTGATCTACGCTTTTTTTTTTCTTCTACCCATCAATGCCAGACGCATAAGGGGTGTTTGTCTGTGTGTCCTGCTTCAGTGATGCAGCTGATCTGGTGGTGCAGGGAAAGGGCAAATTTGAGGAACTGATGGTTTGTTCACATGAAATTGCCGCCAGCACAGCCCAGCTCGTAGCGGCATCAAAGGTACCAGTATCTGTTGAACTAAGTTTATGACCTCATAACAGACCATTAAATCTTATGTAATTATCTCTCTTTGATCATACCCACATGCAGGTAAAGGCAGACAAGGACAGTTCAAACCTCCATCGCCTTCAGCAGGCTTCTAGAGGAGTCACCCAGGCAACTGCTGGAGTTGTAGCTTCAACCAAGTCGGGCAAGTCTCAGATCGAAGAGACCGGTGAGTGTGTGAATGTCTCCCTGTCTTGTCAAACACATGTACAGGCACACCGTCTCCTCCTTGCTATTCAGTTGTAGAGGCAAAGGCGTTAGTGTCATGTGCTATGACCTATCCAGTGCTTTTGTTTACCAGTATCTTTTATTATGTCAAATAATTTTTTTAATGCAACTGCACACAGAATTTTGCTTTGCTTAAATGAGAACATCTTTTCATCATGTGTTGTAAGCATACACACATTTTAAAGGGTCTGTGAGTCTGACAAATTAGTGGCAGACATTGTTTTCAGTTTAGTCCTAATGCTGATATAAATATTTGGTCTATAAAGATCAGCTGTTTTTGTTTTACGGTACATATGATGTACCATAACACATTTTTTTTTTTTTTTTTTTTTCCTTTTTTCCTTCTCTTAATTCTTTGATATAATTAAGCTACTCCAATTTAGCAGTGTTGTCTCCATGATCAGCTCACAGTTCAGGCCAAAAAGTGACATTTTCAGTGACATTTTCAGTGACGTTGACCTCGTCTAAGACCCATTTCTCGCAAGACGCATGCGTCACCGTAACAGTAATGCATGCGGGAAGTGCAAAAGAAATGTGCTTTGGGTTTATTTTTGATGTGCCGTTCTAGCAGTTTCTAGGCAAAAACAGTACAAAATGCAATATTCTTGCTAAATGTACAATCTAGGCCAATAAATATCTCAATAAATTTATTTGATTACATTTTTACAACAATAGGCTGTTTACTACCAGACATTGTAAACCGTTAGCTGGCTAACATAATCAAAACATGCAGGTAGCTGTGAGGTCTGCCAACAGGTAATTTAAAAATGCTCAAATTTATTCTACATAAATTCTACATAGTTAAGCAATACATGGACATTACAGTCATGTGTAGCTTTTATTCCCATTACAGGAAAAACAGAAATTAGAACAGAATAAGCATTGGCCTGATCATTGAAAAACGAATTGATCACTGATTATTCCATAGCCTTCCATGGCTGGGAGTCCCAGAGATTGTTGCCTTATTGACTGTTCCCTCCCTCTCCTCCATCACTCCTCCAAGCGTGTTTCTGCCGTCCAGTAATGTGTTTGAGGGTGCAGTTTGTAAAGAAGCATTGACTGGCTTCTTGAGCCTGGGAAGCTTGAGCACTTCAAGCATGGGAAGCGTCATATGACTGTAGAGTTCTAGATGGGAAATGAAAATCACTGTGTGATACAACAGTATGTTGTGTTTTTTTTATTTTTATTTTTTTAAAGTTAGAGCATTTTTGTGGCATGCAATATCTAGCATATTAATTTTGTATACAAAACAATGCTACATGCTAAGCATATGCTCTGTGCTGTCATGTGGTGTTTGTAGTTTACATTTTCACGGTGGAGAATCCTGCCAAGTGTTCATTTACTATGGTGGTAATACAGCTGCATAGTATTCTTCTCTTTCGTCATTTCAGACACCATGGACTTCTCCAGCATGACACTTACGCAGATCAAGAGACAAGAAATGGACTCCCAGGTAATAAAGTTCAAAGTGTGTGCGCGCACACGTGTGTCCGTACCTGTCCTGGCAGGCCTAACCTCTTTTCATGTACCCTGCAGGTGCTGGTACTGGAGCTGGAGACACGGCTGCAGAAAGAGAGGGAGCGTCTGGGTGAGCTGAGGAAGAAGCATTACGAGCTGGCTGGTGCGGCTGAAGGCTGGGGCGAGGAAGGCGAGGGTGAGGCTTTCATCATGGTCCTGTTCAAAACTCTGTCAGTCACTCTATCCCTCCATTTACATTCAGGCCATTTAGCAGACTTTCATCCTGAGCGTCTTTTGCTTGTCCACTCAGAAAATATCCCTAACTAAATTAGAGTGCAACGATAGTCTTGTTCTACGATACAGCTAAACACATGAGTTGGGTCTGGTTTCTGAAAGCAAACATATTTAGTGCAAAATTAGTATTCAGTTGCATGCTCTAGAAAGGAGGAATTTGAAGCGACTGACTCGGCTACTTTGTTCCACCACCTTGTTGAGGGATGGTGAGTCCAGCTGGAAAGCTCGAAGGGCTCTAGGTATGGATCACAAATTTGACTGTTGCCATCTGGTAGGAGCTGGTCCTTTTTTGGACTGGGCTGGACTGACAGTCTGGTCATAAAAAAGACTTTCACACTAACAGTACCTAACTTGCCAACCAGTAAGCAGTAAAAACACAAAGTTAATAGTTTTGTCTGAACTATATAGTGTGTGTTTAGCTTGCCTCTAACTTTAACAGCCATTAGCAGGCTGGCTAACATAATTATGCCAGGTGATCATTTACTCACCACAGCACAGTAGCGTACACCAGAGTGTTCGTACAAAATTACATATAACAGCCGTGGTTAGGCCAGTGGCCATTAGTCCACTAGAGCCAGTGGTGAGAAAACGGTTGTACTTAGACACAGCTAACAGTAGCATTTCCTCTATTTCGGGTCTGCAGAGCTGGGATGTGTCTTGTTAGAGGTCAGCAAAGCCAGAGCGGGTGCGCTATTGGTCACACTAGGCCTCAGCCTAGTGTAACTGCGGGCTTTAAGAACGCGAGCCATGCTTCTGCTTTCTCTACCAATTGCTAGGGCCTGATGGCTGCACAGGGACACCAAAGTCTTGATGATACTTTTGACATCTTGGCTAGTCTGGTGCAGAACTGTAGTGAATAATCCTCTGTAGCACTCTCACTGTAGACTTTTTAGTCCAGTGAGCTAGTAGGTCTGATTAACAAGGAGGTTGCTGCAGGGAGTGTGAGGGTGTGAGTGCGTGTGCATGCATACACATGTTAAAGTACATTTTCTTTTTCCCCTCCCCTCTTCTGTCTGTCTCCATAGGAACCGGCTGAGGCCTGTCCCAGTGTGCAGCAGCCTGGCCTGGGCTCGTTCCTGCTCTCCAGCAGTTATTCTACCCTCACTCATCCTACTCGCCCAACGCTTCTCCTCCTTCCCTCTTCATTCTGCTCTTCAACTCTAATCTTTAACTGTAAAACAAAAAGCCAAACAACAAGGTGCTTTTTTTTCTTTCTTTTTCTTCCCCTCTTCCCTTTTTCTGCCTGCGGAGTGAGGAGACCTCCAGGAGGGCTGAAAGTGAATACAGCGTCAGTAGAGGGGAAGCAGTCAGATCCTGCAAAGCAGCAAGAAATGTTTAGCACACACCCCCTAGTGGACAGTGGGATGAACTGCAGGTTCACTGACCTGGAGATTTGTTCCCCCTCCACTGCTTCCTTCTCCATTCATACCGGCCACTTCACAATTTAGCACAAGTCTGAGACGGCCCATCCCAAGATGCGTCATACAAGGCCGAGCCGACACGCCCACGGGAGTTGTTATTGACACTGTGCCGTGACCTTCCGGACCCTCAAGCAGCAGTAGTGTGTGACATTTTACCTTTCTTTCCCCCTACACCTCCTCTTCCAGAACTCATTCCTCAGTGTGTGGACAACTCCGGGTTGAGGGCTCTACTTGTCACAGACCCTCAAACCCCCTCCACCACAGGCTCCTGGCCTGGACCGCGCCTTCTCCAGACTGTTACCGCCCTTCCCTTCCACCCCACCCCAAATCATTTCACTCACCTCAGCAGTGGCCTTGCTCTGAACTCTGGGCTAATGGAGAGAGTTTTTGGCCCACAAGAAGATGCCCCACTGTGGACTAACATTTCAAAAACACTAGCGCTCTTCTGAAACTGAACTAAACTTGCGTGTTCTCTCTCTCTCTCTCTCTCTCTCTCTCTCTCTCTCTCTCTCTCTCTCTCTCTCTCTCTCTCTCTCTCTCTCTCACTTTTCCGTATTTGTCCAATTTGTCTGTTCATTTTTTCCACCCCCCCCCCTCGTTTTTATTAGTAGTTCTTAATAATGTGTCCTAAGCGGTAGTTTCTTTCAGAACAAAGAAAAAAAAACCTGACTACTTGTAAACCGTGGGCTTTTAACTCTTTAATAACTGTTTTAATATGCAGATCATGTAACATGCAGATCTAGCTAAGGGAAACGATATGAAATAATTCCCTGGTTTTATGCGTATATGAATGATCGTTTCATCCGATTTTTAAGTCCATGACTAAAAAATCGTCTGACTGTTTCTGTGGCCTCCTCTTCTGACAAGAGCACCCACACCACCAAGCTCTGTTCTGCTACAGAACACTCTCCTTGGATATACCGGGTTAGCTCCTTAGGTAGCATTAGAGAAGTGGTGATTTTTTTTTTTTTTTTTTTTTTTTTTTTTTTTTTTTTTTTTTCAGATCCCTTCCCCCCCGACCAATGTTGGCAACCAGAGTTCATACTCTTTGTCAAGTGCTGTTAATTTCCACCAGTGTGTCTGTTGACTCTGCTGTTTTTCTACTTCCGGTTCCATGTCCACGCAGTCATCAGCACACAGGTGTGGAGTGATATATCCGTGCCTTCCAAAGGGAGAAAGGTCAGAGTTCACATTCCCTCAGTAAACCTTTAATGCTTGAGGAGTAGCAGCAGCAGCTTTCATTTAGCTTGTTTGTTCTTTTAAGCTCTGCAGCCTGTTTTTTAGCTTCATCCGATGAAGAATACACTGCAGATCAAGTGTCTGTGTTGGACTATATTGCAGATTGTGGATTGTGATGCATCTTAGCGCTTCCAACTGAGTCCAGAAAGAGCGAGCGAGAGAGAGGGCGCACAGGAAAGAGAGGGAGGAGAGATGATGGCGAAAAGTTAAGAGGAGGCTTGTGAACAGACGCGCTAGCCCTCCGCCCCCAGCTAAAGCAATCTAGACCAGATAGCCTTGTAGACCGCCACTGTCTTGTCAGCACAGCCCATCATCGGGCCCTGAAACACATAAGCTTGACCCAGGCACAGGAAGTTGCAGTCTTCACTTAACTTCAAAACCATGGTTACCTCAGCTCCTCCGCAAGGCAAAGCAAGCAGTCAGACACCCAGAGGTCATTCAAAGTTAACCGATGGTCAGACAAAGTAGATGAGCAGGTGCGACGCCGTTAGCCTGAGGTGGGTACCATGAGTTTTTGCGGGTGTGCGTGTGTATGTCTGAGGCGTGTGTGTATGTGTGTGTGTGAGTGTGCGAGAGAGAGAGAGAGGAGTGAGAGAGCTTTCTATTAGTACTAATCTCTTGTCTGAAATGGCTGAGTGTGTGTCAGGTTTTGAGCGAGAAGGCCCGATATATGTTCTTATGTCTTAACACCTTCACCCTCTCTTGTTGCACTGCTTTGGCTGTTCCGTAAAGTTGTGACACTGGGTATTTAATTTAATTGGTGTGTCGTCACCTCCCTGTTTTTATTTTAGTATTTTTTTTTTTTTTTATTATTTTTTTTTTTTTATATTATCTCCCCTTCCTGCTTTGGTTCATGTTTGTAGTCTTATACCAGCCTTCCAACTGCCTCTCACTTTAGCCAGTCAGAAAGAGATACGAATACTCTAACATTTTGGAAAATACCTTTGTATGATGTACTAAAACTATATGTGGGGTTTGTTTCTTTCTTTTTTTTCAATAAATATTTCAACACATTACTATTATTAGCTCCTCAGCTTCCCTTCCATTCCCTTCCATCTTCCCATCCCCCGGGAGATTTTTCTCTTTTTAATATTTCTAATTGCTGGGTGCGTCCAATTCTGCACCACTCACGAAATGAATAAGAAGCACGTTGCGAGACCTCAGGGATAAATCTTCTAGAAAAACGGCTAACCAGCAATGAAAATGAAAGCCGCTAGAGAACCGCCAAGTACAATTTTAGTTGCATAATTGGTCTCCAATAGATTTCCTTTCAATATTGGCTACATTTGGGTGTTGTGAGTTTGGCGTTCCTGTCAATCAAAATGGATTGGATGGTGACACGTGTGCAGACAGAAAAAATGATGATGCCATGTTAAGTAATATTTTTTCAATGTCAGATTAAGTGCAAGTCTGTTACGCAAGTCTGCTTTGTGCAGGACAATAGTTATTTAACCGCTGCTACAGGGGAGTGTTTTCTAGAACAAACTGTGGGTGCTTTAATCCGATCTCTAAAAAATCAAGAGCAGGCCTCAGTTTTGTCATTAACCACCAGGGGGTGCCAGCTACTGCTCAAAGCAGAGGCAGGCTGTTTTCAAACAGCTGCAATAAGACAAGACAACAATCTTCACTATTAGTTTTGGGACACCGATGAAATGTGGCCTCCGCCTTTAACCCATCTGTGCAGTGAACACACACAGTGAATGTGAGGAACCGTGTCCAGAGCGGTGCCCAGGGAGCAGGGAGGGTGAAGGGCCTTGCTCAAGGGCCCAACAGTGGCAGCTTGCCGAGCCCGGGTATTGAACCCACAACCCTGTCATCAGGAGCCCGCTGCTCTTACCTTTTTGGTGGTGTGGTGGTATGAGTAGTAGAATGCACACTGTCTGGCTCCATTAAGCATTTTGACAAAGGTATTTCTGATACTGCAGTTGCTACCTTTGGGAGCAACTCATGAGGATAGGATTGGTTGTTGGATTTTTCCGTACAAGCCGTTTAATCAGTAATGGAATATTCCTCCAGACAGTACAGGGGTATCGCACACATGATGTTTAACCTCTCCGCTGTCTCTCACCCCCTGCTGGCACCGGCAGATTCTGCTCTATATTAGAAATGGAACATAATGTCTATCCCTTAACATTTTGAAATTACAACAGCATCCCATTAACGGTAAAACTCACTGATGCATTAGGGGGGTGCCCAGCATGTCCTTCACTATTACTGGATGCTGATGGTGTTTCAGTGTTTAGTATATTATCATTTTCTTACCAGACCTTGTTTTTGCAAGCTTTACACAAGAAAGCTGAAGCAATGGAAGATGTATTTTATCTTGAATAATGAGTGTACAATAATGTGTATAACAAACAAGATCGTTCCATAACCATCTAACTAGAATCCTAATATTTACGCCCCCAAAATGTACATATGCCCAGCCCGCTAACTTTTTTTCTTTTTTAAGCCTTTCTAGGTTTTTTAAGCCTTTAAATGCACCAGCAACTTCAGGAGAATATGGAAGCCAGACTGCTAAAAGCTAATGCTAAAAGGCTTAAAATCTAGAGCTAGGCCAGGGGTGTCCGGTCATATCCACAGAGGACCGTATGGCCGCAGGTTTTCATTTCAGGCAAGCTGAAGCATGTGTTTATCAGTTGATTTAAAGACTGGCTGATTGTCTGTTTAAACAGTCAGGTGGAAACAGACAGACAGACAATCAAACAGACAGACAGACAGTTCATTGATCCTGACAGAAAAATCAGGTATGCTGCTGGTTGTTGAGGATGAACCTGCAGCGGGTATGATTGGACACCCCTGCGCTTGGCTGACTGGAGAAGGCAGCAAAAATAAGGAAGTGGAGGGAGTGCTGCGCTGAAGCCAGTAAAGCGCAGCAGGTGCTAGGCTAAAAGCTAACCCAGCTGTCCTTTAAATCTCAACTACCTAACAACACTATCCAGAAAGATGATTTACTGTAAGAATCATTATTGAAAATTAGTGTTCTCAATACAGTGCTAAACTATGCTAAGATATGCAGCTCCTCGGAACTGCCTCCTGTGTGTCACGCTGTTGTAAACCAGCCAAGATCATCTTATTCTTTTTTTTTATCCACTGATTTTAATTCCGAAACAAAATAACAGGGTTGTAAAGTGGCTTGAAAATCTGGATCCAAGCATGTTAATCTCAACCAAAGTCACTTACTATGTACACATCAAAGAACAACCTGGAAACCACCTTCACCTGCTCAGTAGATATATTCTATGACACTTTTAATTCCAGTACTTTTGGAGCATTTCTGTTGTTCCAGTCATGAAAAGTTGACCCAAAGGCTCAGTTATGTTGCTTTTATTTTATGACTGAGACAGACAAACAGCCCAATACCTGCAGTACTGACCACATATCTCTGATATTCAGTGCAATGAAATGAAAACCCAAACCTGCTGCTCATCAATGACGACCAAAGGAATTGCAAATCTAATCCAATATACTCCACTAATTTGAGAGCTCTGAGATTCACACTTGCGTAATGGCCTTCCTACGTGCATACACTCACACAGCCAACCATTGTCTAAATATAGATGGCGTTAGGAGTGAATCAGTCTGTATAATCTGAAACAAATGCAGGGATTAACACTAATCCAGAGAGAAAATAAGACTATGGTTCTGTGTCCGCCATCGGTTCTGGTACTGGCCTTGCGTATACAGCCTGAGCAGCTAGACTACCATGTGATAACTTCTGTTGACATTTAAATACATTGCTCTTCATCTGCAATGAAATTCTGTAGTAGGAAATGTCCAAAATCCTGATGTTCTTGTCTACACCCTGGAAAATAGTCCTCCCCATGTTTGTATGGGTTGCCTTCGGGTACTGCGGTTTCCTCCCACCTTCTGACACCACCACATGGTAGGTGAATGAGCCATGCTAAATTGCCCCATGGATGTGAGTGGTACCCCATGATAAACTGGTGCCCCCTGTCCAGGAGGTATTGTGGTCTTGCACCAGATGATTCAGAGTAGGGTCCTGACCATTAGCATTTAGTACCGGAAAAGGTTTGGCTGTGTCAAGTCAAAAGAACCCCTTTTTGCCTAGAGTGTACGTCAGCACATCTCATCCTGGTGGCGCTCATACAGTAGTTAGATGTGAGTCACTCTTGAGTCACTCGCTCAGTTCGTTGTTGCTCACTGTGCTACACTGCTGCATGTTTTTGGGCCATGAAGCTAAAACGCAGGCAGGTCTTTGTGATGTGTGCCACTGCGCACCACTAGAGCTGAATACCTCGCAGACAATTATGAAGCTCTTACAGCATCAGCACACAGTGTACTCTCTGGGTGTAGTGCTGTGAACGCTGCTGGTGATGGGCAAATGTACTTTATGCATACTAAAATGTATATAATATAAAGACATTAAAATAAAGCCATGCAAACTATCGTGTCAAATCTTTTACCAGCTTAATCAATGTCCACTGTTGATAGCTGTAGTTTTGCAAGCTATTGATTATAACTGCACCAACCATCACATTTCTATTTGTTTCCTATGAAACTTCAGCAACCGGTCCTTCGAGAGAGGCCAGGGCTGTTGGTACTAACTGTTAAGGGCTGTTGATCTAGTGAGCCTACCGGCACTGACGTCTCTGGGACTAACAGGTCTTCTATCAGTGTGTCTGTGACCTAACTGAGCCATGGTGCTAGCATGTCTATGGCTTTATGGTGCTATAGTACTAGCATGTCGATGGCAGTCACTATGGCACTATTTGAGCATTAGGAGGGTTGCTGATCTAGGACTCATAGTGGTGTAGTGTGCTTGTCACTGTAGAGAATCGCGCTACTCTTATTTGTTCCTGGTCACTTCATGTGACTAGTATCTGGATTGTATCTGGATCCTGATAAGATGTTAGCCACACATTTACTCTCGGTAGTCAAATGTGTGTCCAGTTAGTCCGACTGAAATGTGATTGCCGCGTGAGACGGAATAGGCAAGTTTGCTTGTTACGTGGCAGTTATTACTGGTGTTATGGTTGTGTTGGGAGGAGTTTCATCGTCGAATGAGACAGATGTGTTTACACTGCTATAACGTGGCTTAAATGCCACTAAAAAGTCTAGAGGCTCTTGTGGATAAAGCTTGTGGATTATTTGTGGCCTAGTACAAAATTACAAAATCTGTATTTACACAGATTATGGATGCAAAGCTACAGATCCCAAACAGAATGTTACATACAGTGCCTTGAAATTAGCATTCGACCCGCTTACATCCAGGATGTTTGAACGTTATGGTCCATAAGTGACGCATCTTCCTGGAAGCTGCATCAAACCACAGGTCCCATTCCTCAGAACCCCTCAGAAAGCAACAGAGGCCAACAATCACGTTAAAAGAGTGACCGAGTTCAGTTGCTGAGACTGGAGGGAAGGTCAAGAATCACTCAAACAGTGAGCAAAACTATAAAAAAAAAAAACCCAACTCTATCAGACCTAAAGCTTTTATTGCAACAAGATGGGTCTATAAAGTACTGGTCTGTAGTCAAAGAATTCTGGCTTGGAAAATTACATTGAGTCGATTAATGGAGAGCTAGGACAACCTGGATAAATCTGAAGACCTTTACAAGGCACTGTATTATATATTTTCCAAGAGTGCAGAAATTATACATCAGACACGTGTGGGGATACCAGGAATACTCAGTCCCTGGTGGAGGTCTGCACTTTTGAACCATCAGCAAGTTTCCTTCCATCAAGCTCATCCATTATTGCAAAGCTTTCTGTTGCCTCTCGGCTCGATAGCGCTTCCCAAAAACGGAGGCAGATGCAGATATGAAGTCATCTGCCAAAAAAAGTCTTCTCCCTTGAGGCTCGCCCTTCTGCCAGTGTACAAGTACAACCTGATCCGTATCGACTGCCGTCTCTTGCCTGCCTCTTGCTGTCTCTCGAACATGAGAGCACTCTGCCCTCTGTGCTTTGTGCTGGTCGTGGTGCGTTTTAGTTTTCAGCTGACTCACCTCTTCCCCAGAGAGATCAGCCTGCAGTGGCAAACTGCACCTCTGCCTGCCTGCCTGCCTGCCTGCTCTCCAAGAGCTCGGAGGGGTTTTATTATGGTTTAATTTCAGACTGCAGTCCAATATGGAACAGCATCCTGGTTTCTGGGTTGATTTAAATTGTGGAAATTCCTGCATGGTACTCTGCAGATATGCCTCTGATAAAAGTTGACGTGACTAAATGATGGTGGCTTTAAACTTAAAGGATGTTTTTTGACTTGATGAGCTAGAAGAGCAATAGAGTGATGACCTCAGAGCTGTTGGTTGTGTATAAAAATGTGTTTATCATGAGCATGAATTCGTTTCTGTGATTATTAAAGGAATGCAAGGACCATAATTTGATTATTTCTGATGTTCTGTTCTTATACACCCCTTTTATAGAGGTTCATACAAGATGTTCATGTTGTATTACAGTGTAATATTCGATGCAGGATAGAGGTCAGCAATAACAGATCTAGACTGTAGCTTCTGTAGCTGTTTTGCATAATGTCTCCTACAAAGAACACCTTCATCGTTTTCTATATAATCTGCCACATCTGGGTCGCACTGTTCGTTATACAGGACTGTAGTTTCAAACTGTGTCCATTTACTTTTGACTCGTAAAGACCAGCTGATAAATTCAGGGAATACACATTTGAATTGTCACTGTAAACCAGTGATGTATCCATACCGTTTTGCCTGGGGTGGCCAGAGTGGGACAAGTTTAGTGGGGGCATGGAATTTCATGTGAGATGTAATGACAAGTGATCAAATACATGACACCATTTCATCCAGAGCCTGAATATAATTTAATATACCATGTCATTATGTGTTATTACATGCAGTGTAGTGTGTAATTCCTGAACAATGACTGTAATATTATTACTATAATACATCTAAAGCTATATAACTTTATAGTGAGACTCATCCAGTACATTTGCATGAGGTAGATGTGAGAGAATGTTTTACCAAGGATGTTGTTTTTAAAGCAACGCTATGGAAAACTGGCATTTTTTGTTCCTGGGCTCCCCCTGTAGTCAAGAAGTATAATTCACGCTTTCAGCCACCACTAAAGGACCTGTTTCTGGACAAGCTGAGAGACACAGAAGTCAAATACAGAGGTGGTGAAGTAACATCACCGAGACCGAGAGTTTGACTTAAATACTGTATAGATGCTCTAAATCCTAATCCTGGTTGAGGAGCTGCACATTTGAACAAATCAGAATGTCCACAATGCAGAAACATTTACATTTACTGCATTTAACTGACGCTCTTATCCAGAGCGACTTACAAGGTTACTCGTATTACAGAGGAGGGCCAATGTAGTGTTGGGAGTCTTGCCCAAGGCCTCTTATTGGCGGAGTGCAGCACAGTCACACAGACCAGGAATCGAACCCCAGCCTCCAACATGGTGTGGTAGCTCACTGGCAGGTAGAGGTGTTATCTGTTGCTCCACACCAACCACCAGTATCACAAAAAACACGTGCAGGCAGGGAAGCAGAATCTGGCTAAGCTTCACCAAACAGCTTTTTAATCAGTGTGTAAAATTCCCATTTCAGAGCAGTGATAAAACACCAGTTTAGAAACAGAAAGAGCTTCTGCAGTGATTTCACATTCAGGTCCACGTCTCTGTGTAAAAAGTACTGAACTTCAGTGTGTGTTAGTCTTTAAACCAGCTGCTGAAACTCCAAAAACAAAAACAGCACATGGAGAGAAAGTGGAGAGAGCTGTAATGGAAAGTTCATTAAATGTGTGTTTAATAATAATAATAATAATAATAACTGTCTATACAATACTGTGTGAAAGTGCCAGTATCAGCACCAGTTTGGTATCAGTGCAACACTAAATATGACTATATGCACAGTTCTCCTGAGCATTGTCCTGCCTGCTTCTCCAAAGTTAAATGCTGCAGTAAGCAGCGTGCTGAGCCCAGAGTAGCACCAAGAGAAATGCTATTCTCCCCATTTCAGGTCAGTGGAGCATTACAGTGATTTTGCAGCTGTTATTTAAAAGATTAAAAATTCCACATAGTGTTGCTTTCAGTTTTATCCAACTTTCAAGCAGAAATGCAATAA
The DNA here is from genome assembly GCF_030463535.1 of Salminus brasiliensis. Taxonomy (NCBI): domain Eukaryota; kingdom Metazoa; phylum Chordata; class Actinopteri; order Characiformes; family Bryconidae; genus Salminus; species Salminus brasiliensis. The sequence continues at coordinate 23,109,376 of NC_132888.1, forward strand.
ACAATACCCTTCCTGTAAGCCCATCTATTCTCTATTATAAGCGTTTTCTAAGTACAGGCAAAGCCTCAATCGAAAATGAAATCCGATCAAATGATTATCTGTGATAACCCACTGTACCACTGCTGAAAAGCGTGAGTACAGTGAGTATTCTCTTAACCTCCACTTTTAACCGCTTCCCACAGAGAGACATATAGGACTGGGCGATTTGGGAATTTGAACTGGCATGACTTCACTTCGGGGGTCAGTTAAGGCCTCGGCCTAATAGCGGGGTCTGTCTGTCGATGGCTCGTTCTGGCTCTGAACCTGTGCCTTTGTGTCCCTCCTCTAATGCTGCTGCCCCTCACCCAGCATAGACTGCATTAGCCACGATAGAACATGTTATTCACCCACGTTCTCACTTCTCCCAGACCTTAGACAACCCCTCGCCTGCTTAGCTGTGTGTGTGTGTGTGTGTGTGTGTGTGTGCGCGCGCGCGCTAAGTGCTGGGCCCAGACACTGAATGACACCAACCCTACACACATACACACACTCTCAGCCTCCTCCGCAACTCGAGGAAAGAGAAGCCCAGTTGCTAGGAGACCTGGTCTCCAGTGCAGCTCAAACACCGAGCCATCTGCCGCTGTAAACAGGAGATGGTAGAGCAGCTCAGAGCCTGGCAGAAGCAAAAGCAGAACAGCTGAGAGGAATACAGACACCATACTGAATATTTATTTTATTTATTTATTTAAAAAAAATAATAATTAAGCCTTTCCATAATTAAATAATGCAGTCCTCCGATAAGTCCACATCTGTGTATTCACTTTCAGTGATCAAATCGATGAGGAGGAATGACTTCTGCCCAGGGCTGGACGATATGGCGATTATTTTATGGCATTGTGATGAATTTTGTAATTGTGATTCACATCAGAGGATAATTAGTGCTTCAAGAACACTGGTCAGCTCCAAGTTTCATGACCAACAGTGTAATTAGACTGGTCACTACTCTGGCTCTGTGGCTGTCCTCGGTTTGGTCAACTAATTGTAAATGGATGGGTTCCTTGGTTGGGTTGGTGGATGCCGAAAAGACTAATAATTCCTAGGAGGTTGTATTCCTGCGTCTGCCCTTTTTTTATGACGTATAAGAGGCTCATTTTATCATAACTTTTGAAAAAAACCAATTGTTATTTTAAGACGGGCTTTAAAGCAAAGACTTTAAAAGTAAAAGACTTTCTATAGAAGCTCAGTAAAAAGTGCCATAGTGCCATGGGGCAGAAATCTAGGCCATGCCATAGGGTTCACTTACTTTGTCTTTTAAATTTGACCCTTTTATTTCCTAGAGCTCTAAAAAACTGAAAAACAGTCTTTACCATCAACAGGTATAACAGTTTTGACATGTTACAACAGCAATTTTCACTTTTAAGTAGAAAAAATTAACAAAAAAAAAAAAGCTAGATGATGAATTTCGTTATGTTAAGGACCCGTGTATAGGAAATAAGACGACAGAAACAGAAGGCATTTAAGAATTTTATTTTCATTTAGATGAAGCTCCAGTAGTAGTCACCATCTCACCTTTTTATAAAAGACACTAAAATCTAAAGGTTTTCCCAGAGTAAAAAAGTAGCAAATATTGGAGGCCCGGTCAGGGCTTTAGACAGAAAGCATGGTAAAATGCTGAAATGATGTTCATAGTCATAAATAACAAACCTTACACATGACTATTTACAGTCTGAGATGCACAGATCAACAGAAACAGCGATGCATTTCATTAATATAAATGTATATACTCATATATATATTAATATCTGTCATTTACAAAAAAAAAAAACAAAACAACAAAAAACTAAATCAGACGTTTCACAAAGAGAGAAAAGCTGTCGAGCTTGGCTTTCGGCTTCTTTTAACTCCTTAATGCCACTACTTTCTGGCTGTCCTCTGTTTGGTTAACTAATTGTAAATGGATGGGTTCTTTGGTTGGGTTGGTGGATGCCAAAAAGGCATCTTCACTGGTGATCTCTGGCCTTGGGATTAGGGCTTGTGAATTAGTATAATTCCTAGAAGGAGGTTGTATTCCAGTGTTCTGGATTACACTCCTTTTCTTAGAAGGAGGCAGTATTCCGTTTCTAAAAACCATCCCATCCCTCTGGAAACCTCGTCATCATCCTTAAAACATCATAACCAGGCTCAAGCCCACGCTCCCCAAGCGTTAAAGGAATACCCAGTGTTTTCTTTACCCTCATGTCTGTCTGTTATATCTGTATTGTACAGCTGATATACTGATTATAGGTATTATTGAAAAGAAACAGAAACCACTGACCCATAACACACTGACGCACCGGCCCATTGGCTTCATATTATAAGCATGTTTTGGATACAATGGTTTTCTGATGCTTTACTGAAACAGAGACTGTTTGTGGTAAGCAAGCATATGCTGTGGTTGGTGTGGCGCAACAGGTAACACCACTACCTGCCACTGAGCTACCACACCATGTGGGAGACTGGGGTTCGATTCCAGGGCTGGGTGAGTTACCTTGTAAGTCGCTCTGGATAAGAGCGTCTGCTAAATGCCATAAATGTAAATGTAAACAGACAGAGATGAGGTTAAAAAACCAGTGGAGTATTCGTTTTAAGTCAGCTAAAGACAGTATGGTGGATTACACAGTGAGAGCGAGAGCAGCACAAATGGCTTACACTGAACACAGACTATAGGGTAGGTCCAGGTACAACACCATGTAACTGGGAACATACGCGGGTTAACATTCTTTAGTATGCAAGGGCAAAGGAGTGCTTTTCAGAATGGAGGAGAGATGCCGGCACCAGATCAATGACGAGCCATCTCCCTGCAATCTTGGACGGGTTTAGCGCCTCAGATGGGCCTCCTTCATTGGTCGGTTCATCAGAGGCCCATTCAGAGACCTATCCTCACTGGCCTAGCTGGCAGTCGCCACACTGCTGGATTTTGGGGTAATCACCTTAGCTTTCCCTTTTTTCATCCAGCGTGGAAAAAGACCCTTCAACTCCGTGACCCCACGGCCATGGTCCTGCCAAGTGCAGTGTGCCACCCGGACATGCACACGTACACACACACACCCACCCACACACACACACATGCGTACAAAGGGCTGTCTGATGCACTCAGGCTGGGATGGGAGAGACATGCAAGTGTCTATTAAGGTGTTTTTCTATGTGTAGATTTCACTGTACATGTCTGTACACCTGTTTATTGGGTGCATGTATGTCCGTCTGTTCAACCGAACGCTCACACACACGCACACATTCTTCCTGGGCCTACCTCACCTCTACATCTGGCCCAGAAGAGGCCTTGAACCCATCTCAACCTCAACCTCGGGGACCAGGAGTGTGCGTGTATGTGGGATGTTAGGTAGATCATTGGAAGAAAGGCAACATCAAACCAGCGTCACTCATTCTGTTCACCCACACAAGCACATACTCCACCCTCGCCTCTCACAAGGCCACTCCCTCTCAGTTAACTCTGCTCAGTCCCAGCCGTTATCCTTTATCATATGAGCCAGTTCGATGATAAACTTCCCCTCTTTGTACTTCTGGCTGCTCTCGAAGGCGTGCTCCTGAAGGGAGGTGGACAAGGAGAACAGAATGAAGAATGGGAAAGCAACCATCCAAGTTTAATTGAATAAATTATTAATTTAATACATTATTAATTGAATGCACATTAAGAATGCTTGTGAGTTTTGCAGCCATCAGCTTGTTTCCAACAAACTGACTTAGTAGTGATTAAAATGCTGCCATATCCTGCCTAAGACAAACCATCAGTTGTTGAGTGGCACAATCATCTAAGCATTTGCCTCATCATCATTATCATCATCATCATCATCAATGGCTGGGAATTCAAAGAGCACCAGCCTTGCTGTCTCTAGCTGGGTGGCCCTCAATCTCCTATGTCATGTTAGTGTGACAGTAGAAGTAACAATGGAGAAGTAACAGAACTGATGGCCGAGTCTGCGGTTACTGTTCTCTTCTAAGTATACTGAGCTGTGCAGTGACATTTTGCCATTGGCAGTTGTGGTGCCGGTTCATGTGTCTTGGAGGAAGTGTATGCTAGCCTTCCCCCATCCTAGCTTGGGAACACTATGATCGGGGGACCTAGTTTGTTGTTGGAGTCGGATATGACTAAATTAGGTAAGAAAAATGTGAAGCTCAGAATGAACATGCTTTGTATCACAACTTATCTACGCTGATTCTGTCACACTATGCCCCGAAAAGGTCCCTCAACACCTTGTTTGTCCTGCTCTTTCTGAAACAGATGGGGTGCGGGCAGTGGATGGCTGTCCTCAGATTTCACGACATAGCAGTTCAGTAGGTCAATCTTCCGTTTTGACACCATGGCATCTGAATTTGCCTGCATGGCATATTAATATCTGACCCGCTTATAAATAAGTGGGCCAATGTGGGGTGAGTGTGTGTGTGTGTACACGAGGCGTATTGCTTGCTGTCCTAAGCTTGCTGTGCGCGGGTGCATGTGTTTGCGTCTCTGCATGCTCCCAGAAGGCAACTATCAACTCGGATGTCAGGCTTGAGCGGAAATCCAGAACTGCCGATACGTGGAAATAACAATTGGAATGCGGCGCAGCTGCCGGCCAAAAACGGACGCCATGCAGAGAATGCAAGCCAGGCTTCAAGTGCGTGGACGGCTTTGCATAGCTACGTGTAATAGCAGAGGATTAGCGGTTTCGGAGTCCTTGACCAGCTAACACGTGTCCCTGAGTGTTGTGAATTTGACTAGGTGCCCTTGCAAACCGCTCAACAGGGAAAACAGGAAAAGGGTCAAATGTTTGTGAACCCAAATACATGTGGGTTGTTTAGGGGTGTAAACATGACTGTCTGTCTGTCATTGTTCACTCACGTATTTCCATCCCAGCGTGGTTTTGCAGTTCTCGCAGTAGATGTCTGCTACTGCGTGCAGACCGGTGAGTAGCACTCGCTCTTCTGCTGGACCACAACCCACATTCACTCTGCTCAGCGAGAGAGAAAGAGATACACAGAAAAAGAGAGGTTACACAAGGATATAAACAAGGGCCTAAGCTCTTCATTATATACTCTATACTTACACAGAGTTGAAGAGATAGGCTCTGCCTTGACTTCCTTGAAAGGACTATGGAAAGCCACAAAAAAAAAAATCTGATGAGCTTCACACAACAGATTTTTCTATCCAAACTATCCTTTGACCCAGTGCAGTTTAATGGTGATGTCAAGCTATCTAGCATCTGCTTATGTGACCCCTAACTACCAGCCAAGCTGTCTTGCTTTAGCCATGTCTGCTCATGCCTGCTACAGCTGCTCAGGTCAGGCTCTTGCCTCTGGCTTTAATATATGGAAAACGTTTTTTTTTTTTTTTTTTTTTTTTTTTGAAATTGCATTGTAAGACTTCAAACTGTATTATTATTAATACAAGTCTGTAACTGCTGGCGAGTAAACGTTAAGTTTTCCCTTCATTTTCATGCATACAGACTGGCATTAGCGAAGAATGTGGAAGAAAGAACATGATAGCTAAAGTTCTTGAGACTAATGCTGCTACGCTGGTGCGCTGTAGCCGCAGAGCATTTTTCAACAGTGAAGATGCTTTTGTTCTATTCTCTGCTGAATTACCAAGCTAAGCACCTTGGAGATGAGCTCGTCATGGTTGGCCAGATGTGCGCGGCAGTGGATGCAGCTGTAGGTGCGGTGGCAGCTGGGCAGGTAGGCCTGGAAGGTCTTGGAGCGTGTCATAGTGACCATGGGCGGGGTGTGCGGGCGGTGCAGGAAGGGGCTGCCGGCCCAGGACGGCTCGCAGGGGAAGCACCGCAACACACAGGTGAGGGCCGTGGTGGGGCGCTTAGTGGGGGACACACACCTGTGGAGAACAGAGCATGTACATGTACAAACGGTTTGCCAAAATCCACACAGATTAAATAAAGCTATTAAAGGTGCCCTAGATTGGAAAACTGGAATAGTTCATGCAAGTGAAGCACCATGAAACACTGTTATCTCGTCACTGAAAAGGAAATCCACCATAACCAAAATAGAGCTGTAATGCAGGCCAGTTCTAAACCCATAAAATTGTTACATAACAGTCTAGAGTTATTTTACTTGTGCTCCCAAAATTGACATACACCCAGCCCACTGGCAAAAGCCTTTCAACACCTAAAGCTGGGGTCTGGCTGAGTCTGTGCTGGTTGGCTCAAGTTTTGGCCTCCCAGTCGCAATTTGGGTCAATGTATACATTATATATATTTTTTGACCCGATTCTGAGCGTAATCTAGTAGTGCATACTGGTCAGTAACTCAATCTTAATTGGTCCAATCTATAGACAATGTAAACAGTTTTTGGCTGTTCCTCATTTTAATTTTACGTTCCACCTTAAATGGTGTAGCAGCTACATTCTGGTGCTAGTACATGTCCGATACTGCAGCACCATGACCTTCAACTCCCTCTGCGGTGTGTACAAACCATTCTAACTCAGTCTTCCCACCCACGTCTTTACCCAAAGGCATTGTTCACGTTTCTTTAGAGTTGGGTCCGTGCAAATCTGCATCTCCTAGATAATGCAAGGTTGTGTTCTGTCTGTCCGTAGTCGTTTAGTGTGCTATGGACATTTTTTGTAAAATTCAGCAAAGTGTGAGACACCCAGTCTTCTTTCTTTTTTTGATAATTTGCCTATATGACCTTAAAACTCCAGTGATGCAGTGGAGAATATGGTGTTGTGACACAAGTTATGGGAATATGGATTGCAACGCAAACCAGGCCTTGTGACCACAGCTTTTGTTATTGTGCCAGTGTCAGCAATAGAGGGGGGTCAAAATCTCGAACTGTGACAAAGCGACAGCCAGAGACATGAGCGGTACACTAACACTAGCTGTAACCACCATCCTTGAACTGAGAGCATAGCTCTAACATCTGCTCCCTCAGAAACAAACTGGAGCTCACCGCACGTAAGAAGGAGTAGTGTCAGCTTATTATTTTCTTACTGGTAAGAAAAATAATACCCAAACCCAAAGAAGTGAGTGGGTGCAAGGCTTAAAGCTAACTGGCGACAATCTCTTGAGCTTGCTAACTGTACCCTGCACTGAGAGGTCACAGAGAGTACAGCAACACTGTCTAGCAACACCCAGGAATAGTTATAAAAGATAATGACCATGTTCTTGGTATAGTGTTAAAACGGTACGGTTACAGTAAGTGACTCCTGTGGGCTTTGGCATTCTGTGAACCAGCCAATAAAAGCTTAGCTTATCAGTTTTTTCATGAAAGAACAGTGTTTCAATCTGAGGCAAAATAACAAGGTTTTAAATAGCCTTGAAAAACCTCTTCTGAGTATTTATTGTCCCAACAAAGTCACCTCTTTTCTATTTATACATCAAAGAACACCTTATAAAACTTCTTTGGTACCTTTAAGAATGCTTCTAAGAAAGCTCCTTGAGGAGCTTTTGGAGGTTCTTTGATTTCATGCGGTTTTCTCTTATGGTGCTTTTAAGGAATCTTCAAGAATTTATTTTAAGAAGAAAAGGGTTCCTTGAAGGATTGGCAAAGCACCTGAAGAGGTTCCTCCACCGTTTCAACAAAGAAGAACCTCTAAAAGCTCCTCAAGGAACTTATTATTCAACAGTGCATGACTTATTAGCATCCATAACATGTTAGCTAAATTAGCCTCAATGCTGCAGTACAACTGTAAGGAAGCAAACTTGGGACACAACATGTCTCGTATGATTAACTACATTGCTACCATTGCTTAGTGACCGCCTTGGCAGTAATGACTGCTTTTTGAAAGGTGGATCTGCAGTCAACAGGCCCGAGCATTTGTGGAAGGCTGCTGTGTGGATGCTGCAGTGATCTCTGCAGTAGGAGGGGTGCTCTGAGGCCAGGAATCAACACGGCTGTGTGCTTTGAGTGCAATAGCGGCTCTTGTGTTCTCTGTATTGTTTCACGGCCAAAGGCGTGGGGCCGGGGCATAAAGAGACCACTGACAGAGCTCTGTGTCTTTCTCTCTCCCTCCCTCACACACACATACATACAGGGCTGACTCCCACATACAGTCACACAAACTGACACCGCAAACAAACACACTCGCATACGGACGACCCGCTGTCACCCCGGTACTCCCCATGTCCATGCCCTGAGCTGAGCAACACCAGGGTATTTCAGGACTTGTTCTACAGTTTGCCCACGACGCAATGCTTTAAACAGCTTAGGGTGTATCATTACAGTTTACTGTCAAGCAGAAGATGGAGTGTATGACAGTGAAATGTTAACTGCCTGATGGATGAGCTCTCAGGCAACACAGAAACACACACACACAAACAGCCTCCAAGCGGTCTTTGTTGTAAGACAACACCCCTCCCAGCACCGTATTATAATCACAGAGAAAATTAAGATGGTCTGTACAGGCAAAAAAAAAAAAAATCCATTTCTGAATTGGGGGGGGGGAGGGTTAATAATGTATTCATAATGTTACTGGAGTCCACAAAAACCCAAGCACTGTCCCAAGAGGTCCTCTGTCGACGCAAAGATCTGCCGGTGCAGAACCATGAAATGAGATTAGATGGAAAATGTGGTGAGGGTAATGAGGATGGGCAGACTTACTAATTCCTCTCCAATCAATTTAATCAAATTCCATTTCACTGTCAGTGCTAAAACGACGGGAAAATGGACTGGCATCTCCCGCTGAAATGTGAAATCGAGTTTGAACTGGGTTTGAATAGTAACACTTGTCTGGAAAATAGCATTGTGCACCTCTTGGATCATTTGGGTTATGGAGTTCAGTTGTCTTTATATAGATAACATTTCCAAAAACTACCAAGACCAAGGCCTGATCACTCCTCATTCATACTAGGCAACATACTAGTGCACCTTGAGCCTTAAAAGGAACACCCTTTTAAGAACAAACTATTGACCGGTCTTTGGCTTTCATCATTTCTGTCACGGGTTCTGCAATGACATCTGGATATGGTACAGTTTCCCTGTCCAATTGACGTGAGCCAAAAGCTGACTGCTTGCACCATGTGCAAAGTGGACAGACGGTAAACTCATTTCTAGTACAGTTTCTGAAAGAATCTGATTTGCTAGAAAACAACACCTTGTAGTGCAATCACACTGAAAAAATGGGTTTCTTTGCTTGAATCTGAACCCGATTCTTTTTATTTGTCAGGAGCAATAAAATAAGCCTTGATGTCTATAGGTTGGTTTACTTGTGTCAGTTTTGTGGTAAATGTAGACTGAAGTAAACTGAAAAAAGCTCGCTCTGATGAGGAATTCTCTGTTGCAAATCATCGCAAGAATGTGTTCCTACCACCAGTGAACCGAACCTGAGGTGGACCATGGTTTAGGGGTTTGGTAGACACCTTAGTAGGGGTGGAGTGTTCACACCTTTCAAAACAGGTTGAAGGAAAAGTCTCACTGGTCCAAACGACACAAAGCAGGTATGCAAGTGCCCTTAATCTTGTGGTACCAACCAAACCAACACCCAATTACTATATACCATGCAGACCAATCTAAAAGATACAAGCAGATGGACAAATGCTTTTTGGCTGTTTAAACACTAAACTGAATCCTTATTGGTTTTTCATTGATGGTGCTTCGTGTGGGGTTGAGCAAACAAGCCCGAGAACAAAACAGTGCACTAAGACAATTGGCCTGTTCTTTGACACGAGGGCTTGTCTCTCTTGTGTGCTTCATTCGGCCTGATCAAAAACAACAACACACAACAGGGACGCTTGGCTCTTTTTCCTCTGGTAAGAACACAGCTCTCGACAGAACAGCATCTCCACTGCCCTACGTCAGCGCAGAACATAAAACCTATATCTGTAGCATAAAGAGGGTTTCAGGGTAGGGCTGGGCTGGACTATTTGTCTACATCATTCAAATCAATAACTGTTATATTAGTATTACTTTCAAGTGCAGTCAAGTTGATTCAGACTCTTGCAGCCCTATAGATAGAGCTTCTCCAGAATGGTTTGTCCTCTGTTTCCTGACTGTATCCATCCATCTGTATCAGCTGTTGCTGGGCATCCTCCTTCTCCTTTCTACTGCTTCAGAGTAGTTATGATTGGCTACCACTACTGGGATGTTTGTGTTTTGGTACACGTCCACCACTCATGCCTGGACTCTTCTGCTTATATTATATTTGTATTTGGCATGTCTTGCTGTCCCGATAAATCCACCGCTCCGTAATACTGCTCTCCTTCGCCCCATGCTCACTCTGAAAGATGCTAAAACTCCCGCTACATTGGTATGCCAAACCAAACCATTCACGCAATTCAATACAGTCACAATTCAGCAGCTAGAATTCTCTTAAACTCACCCCACTTCTGTCCCACTAAGTATCCTGTGGCTCACATACAAATCTGCACAGTCAGCACCCCCCCCCATTTAGTTGAAAACCTGCACCTGTACCACCCTGCCCATTTGTCTTCTGCTGCTGAACTTCTGTCTATGCCTAAATTCAGACTGGTCTCTGCTGGGAGCAGATCTTTCAGATCTTTCAACAGTACGTAAGCCCTGTTCACCAAAGAGAACAGTACGTTTCAGCCTGTAACCTAATTAGAATAAAGCATGGAGGAAATGCAAAAGATCAGTTTTCTGAAGTGAAACCCAAGCTACACAACACACTTTCATTTTGGTCCGTTTTAATAGGTGGCAAACTTCACCCATATTTAAAAATAATTCATAAAAAAATGTCAGCTGACCAATCAAAGAACACAGTGAACACCAGGGTGCTTTTTTCGTTGCAGAACGACCTCTGGTGCAGACCTTAGCAAGCGATCTAGGTGTGTGTGTCCAACTCCAGTCTAGGAGGGCATTAATTCAGCACGGTTAGGTGACTTTCCTGTTCAAACACATCTGATTTGAATGACTTAATTACCGGCTGTATTAGAGCAGGTAATTGCAAAACAGTACTGAACTGTGGGCCTCCAGGATTTACTTTTGGTTTAGTTTATTCATTTTTAGTTATCTTTATTAATAATTTTACTTGGGGACAGATTTCCAGTACTCTTTCAACCCCAGTCATATGCATGTAGCATGAGTACATGAGAACTAGTACACAAAAAGCTGACGATTTGTGTACTAGGTAGTGAACCAATAACAGTACGCTGAGCAAACTAGTGGACTCTGTATGATCAGGTAAGTAAATCTAACAGTAGTTAATATTAGCTAGTATTTCGATTAGTCTCAAGACTGGAGGTTTATTAAATGAATTTTCAAATGGCATGTACACAACAATTCAGTTATCACAGAGCTGTCAAACACAAGCTGAAAGGGTACTGTGTGTTATTACTAAAGGAAGCTCTTTGCCATGGTGTTTGGACAAAACGTTCTCTAGGTATCTCTAGATATTTAGCACTGGCTGACATATTTGTACTCTTTTCCTCATGTCGATCAAGGGATCCAAGGGAGCCGATAGGAACTTCCTTCAACCTTTCTGACAATGATTCCCTTTGGGCAAGTCTGGGAGAAGTCTTAGTCCATATTGAGTTTTTAAAACTGCCTATTCGCTTCTCTCTTCTCCGTCCTTCAACCTGTGAGCCAGAAATCGGCATCCTGAACAGTACGTGTCCACTTGACTCATTTTGCCATGACATGATCACTCGGCTCCCCACGTGTGGTAGTGTCTCTGATGTCTCTGTATGCAAATGAAGCAAAAGAACAATCTGGAAGCAAACCAGCTTATTTTTATGACTGTTTATTTTGAATCAATCGTATTCAGATCTAAATCTGGAATCCAGATGTCGCTGTTATTTGCTTTTTCTTCATGTTTGAAAGACAAGACGTTTGTTCGGTGTGTGATGCTCGTATAACACACCGGCCTACTCTTCCCTGCAAAGTGGCAAGTGGACACGTACGTTAAGGACATGCACAATCTTTAAATGGATTTAGAGGAATTAAAGACGGGCGAGGCTCGAGAAACGTGTGCATCTATGAGAAAGACCTTTTTTAATTGTAGCATGTGGCTACGGCCTGTTCTACAGCGTCTCCACTGCTGTGTTTACTAGAGGATTATAGATACTGTGAAAGGTGGAGGAAAGTTAATTCAATGTGTACAGGTGTCGCTGCACATCAGCATAGTGCACCACCACTCCAGAGTCTGCTCCAGCTTCCTGTAGGTTTTGTTCCGATTTGCATTTCTAGTCAGTGTATTAGCTGTTCTTTCAGAACAGTTTCTTGATCTGGAAGACCTCAGCTTGACCTCCACCATTGCTGTCTTCTTATAGCCTTCTCTTGCTTTGTGGACATCAGTTATTCTACTCATTCTAGTGAAGCAAACATTTAGACCGCAACCGCATGTGGCCAGATCCTTTAAGCTTAGACTCAGGAGGAGATGACTGTGACAACTGTGTGAAGGACATGTCACTTGCTAAACATATCTGCCATTGATTCCTCTATTTCCACATCTTATCTTTGCATCTCCTTAGGAAAGGATGGAAGGAAACAAAAAGAGGGTGCACAAATAAAGACTGATGATGTGAGTGAATGGCTAGACTTCTTCTCCTTCCCTATCTAGTCAAGGATAAACTGTCCAAATTTGTATTGTACTGCTAATACTGTAAAACAGAATAAATCATTGTTCCTCTTCCTTTTTTGTACCAATAATGGTCACTTTTGTTTAATCAATCAGGTCCAGTTCAGCCTTGTCATGATTCATCTCCTTATTAGACTAAATAGACAAAGTGAGCAGCAGTTTTGACCTTAAGTCTCCCCTGCATGTCTCCTGCAGCGGTTGAAGCATGGAGGGTGACAGACTTATTATAAGGCCTGTGCACCACAACAGCCTTCCTTATGTAACCGGAGCGGCGCTGCTAATAGCAAAAACAGCAGCAGCAGCGAGAGAGAGAGAGAGAGAGAGAGAGAGAGAGAGAGAGAGAGAGAGAGAGAGAGCAGAGTGCAGATTGTGTGGCTGCCCTCGTGCTTCACCCGTCACGGCCGGGGAAAGTGAAGCAGCCCCTGCAGCTTTCCTGCCTAAAAAAGCTCCACTGTACCCTTTTGAGTTCTGTGACAGTGGCAAGGAGAAGCTGTGTGCAGTGAATGTCTTTTGCTTCCAGGCTCGATCAACGCTGCTGATGTTCTGTCATGAGTCCCGTCCCCTCCCTTAACACACCAGCAGAAAGATCCAGTGTGTCATCTCGGTTTGTGAGTGGACGAGACACAAAAACATACTGATTTCATCTTCTTCTTTCCATCATCTTCAACTGTCTGGACCAGGTCACAGTGTCGGATACAGGATATATACAGATCAATACGGGGTGGTAAAAGCATCACTTCACATTAAAGGTCACTTCAGCGCCGACTGAAGAGCGGTGACCGTGCTGAATGGGATGTTGGAGAGCTCAGTAAATTGAATGTCTCAGAAATAAACAGTCAGCACTCGTTCCAAGCAATTAAGCACTCACAGTATCTGGTTTTCCACTGGATGTGCGATGGCTGCTTTTGTGTTTTTGCGAGTGCCACACATTCAAGTCTTTGTCCCCACGAAGCTGCTGAGAGATCAGCACAGGTTAAGTGATGCTCAGGTTGATCTCCTTAAATGGCAATTCAAGCTGTTTTGGTTTCTGCCTGGTTCAGTCGTTGTAAACAAACGGTGAAGACTACAGTACTGACTACAGCTCTAAACACAGTTGTTGTCAGCCGAGTTAATATCCAGAGCCAAAACTCCAAAAACTCTTTGGAATTTTACAGGTAAAGGTGCACGTATTTGTCCCTGTACAGCGAAATGTGTCCTCCAGATTTAACCCATTTGTGGTAGTGAACACACACACACACACACACACACACACACACACACACACACACACACACTAGTGATCTAGGGGCAGTGAGTACACACACACACACACCCAGAGCGGTAGGCAGCCAACTCCAGCACCCAGGGAGCTGAGAGGGTAAAGGGCCTTGCTCAAGGGCCCAACAGTGGCAGCTTGCTGAGCCCGGGAATCGAACCCACAACCCTGTTATCGATAGCCCGGCGCTCTAACCGCTGAGCCACCACTGCCCTGTTAAAAATGGGAAACAGTGGAAATTATGAAAAATTATTTCTTGGGGGGGCAAGAATGTGCGTTGGCCGAACTTTTAACCACTTGGTGTAACAGTAGCTTTTAGAGGCCTGAAACTTTTCGGATGTCCGATTCCATCCATCCACTGCTGTGAACAAGTCGGCCTGCCGGACCAAAATGTCCCCTGACTAAACCAAACATGGCATTTAGCCACTGTGGGGACATGTAGCTGACTCTTACAGCCTTTTAGCTGCTGAGGTAATGAGCTGAAGCTACCATATTAGTGGCATATTAGGGGCAGTGGTGGCTCAGCGGTTAGAGCGCCGGGATATCGATAACAGGGTTGTGGGTTCGATTCCCGGGCTCGGCAAGCTGCCACTGTTGGGCCCTTGAGCAAGGCCCTTTACCCTCTCTGCTCCCCGGGCGCTGGAGTTGGCTGCCCACCGCTCTGGGTGTGTGTGTGTGTACTCACTGCCCCTAACACGTGTGAGTGTGTGTTCACTACCAGATGGGTTAAATGCGGAGGACACATTTCGCTGTACAGTCCACACTGTACAGTGACGAATACGTGCACCTTTATCCTTTCAGTCATACAGGCATTAACTGAAACTCCCCACAAGGACAGTGATGAATGGATGAATGGATGAATGGATGGATGGACAGGCAGATGGATGTGTGTGGGGCGTCCCTCCCTACTCTAGTGTGCAGTCTGGCTGCTCACCATCAGAGGAGTCCCTGAGCGTGTACTACTCGTTCCCATCCACCGGTCTCGTTTGTCTCCATGCGCGTGCGTGCGTGCGTGCATGCGTGTGTGTGTGTGCGTGCGCGCGCGCGCGTTCTCGTTCTGATGACTGTAAAACTTACGGGTTGTGATCCAGGTCGCTTGGCAGTGGCGGGCTGTATGTGGGACAGCGTTATAGCCAAAACATCGCACAGATGGCACTGCTGCCTCAGCACTACACACACACAGCCTACACAGGCATATATATCAATATATATCAATATATATCAACGCCCCTGTGCTCACAGGACAGGGCTGAAGTTGGCTTCTTCTTGTAGCTTATTTTTGTCGTCGTGCCACCTTAAATAGTGCAGCAGCTCCGCTACTTAAGGTGGACCGGCTTCACTGACTGCAGTGACAGCGGTCCAGGTCTGGAGCAGGCTTCTTTATCCGTGCTGCAGTGGATCTGACTTATTTCTTAATTGATTTATTATTGATTATCAGAAGTTGGTAGCTATAGTAGGGCGAGCTCTGCTCCACAACACCAGTGAAATGACGCAGGTCGAGCTGGAGTCCAGTAAACAAGTGCAGTCAGCCCTCACTCGCCTGCCGCTTGGCCGGGCCGGGTCGTGCTGACCAGCGGCGTCGAGCCCTCAAACCGACCGTTACGACCCTCATTCATCAGCGCTAGCTACGTCTTCAGCCGCAGCACCACTGCGGACTCGGCCATCCCCGAGCTGCCGTTATTTTAGTGAACACACTGTCCAAACCGCTCAAACACCGAGTCAACCACACACACACACACACACACGACCACCAGCAGCACCAGCAGCACCGAAAAGCCGCGCGTGAACAGGCACCTCAGCAGTCTCGGCCCCCAGCTGACCGTTTGAACTGAGCGGTAAAGTCACGCCGGTTTACCTCAGAAAAGTGGGGAACGACCCTGGCTGGGAGGCGCGCTGTGCTTTCCGAGCAGGAAAGCCAGTTTTCTGGGCTGTACAGAGCACCTCTCGTCGCCTTCCTCCCCGATGCTAATTCTCGCTCCTCGGTCGTGGTCGGCTCCCCGTCTCGTCTCGCCTCGTCTTGTGTTTTCGACGCCTGAACTAAGTTTGATGCAGTTGAGCAGAATCACACTGCGCTTCGCCTAACCGACAGCTCTCCCAGCCAATCAGAGGGCAGAACCGGGTAGCAACATTGCCCTGATTGGTCGAAGGGTGGTTCGAACCCTAATGACGATGTGAGCCGTTTACCTGCAGCTTCATGAGCGCTGCTCAACAGACAGCGCCCTGACAGCCACACGTCCAGGGGGACGTCCTGAGATGGGAGGGAATTCCACCTTAATCATTTAATTACGATTATAATAATTATACTAATATTGATTTATTTATATTTATTTAGGAAGTGTGTAACAGTGGGCAGTGGTGGCTCAGGGGTTAGAGAGCCGGGCTATTGATGACAGGGTTGTGGGTTCGATTCCCGGGCTCGGCAAGCTGCCCTTGAACAAGGCCCTTTACCCTCTCTGCTCCCTGGGCACTGGAGTTGGCTGCCCACTGCTCTGGGTGTGTGTGTTTTCACTACCACAGATGGGTTAAATGCGGAGGACAGATTTTGCTGTACAGTGACAAATACATGCACCTTTACCTTAATGCCCAACTCCTAAGTACACTGGCTAAAATATAGCCAATGCATTTAGTATCCAGAACCACCAGTGGACCTACTCCTGTATTCTGGGTTTCACAGATAATGTTGATCATGGTAAAACAGTGGGCTATTGTGTTAGTTAGTTAGTTAGTTAGTTGGATAGATAGTTAATTAATTAATGTGTGTTGGGCAAATGTTTCCGGACCTGTAACAGTAGCTAGCTAGCTTTCCGAGGCCTGGACCTCTTCAGACTAACTTCCAAACCTTTGTAATTAACCTTTGCTGAACTCTTGAAACCCTGGTGAAAACACTGGTCCCTTTGATTCAACCTGAGCTAAAACAGCCAACATGGCAAACGTTTAGAGCTAGATATCTATATAGGTACCAAGACTGATAGCTGCCATCAGATCAGTGCTTTTGTGATTTGTGAGTATACAGGATAAAGCTTAATGCACCTCAAGTTCAAGCACAGCAAAGCGTTAGTACTAGATATTTAGATATGATAGATAAATATATAAAATACACTATTTTACAAACTCGTGGTCTCAATTGTTTAAAAGGAAAGGGTCTACATCATGGAAAACTTGGTTTCCCCCATGATTTTGAAACAAATGTGCACTGTTAAGTCCATGCCCACTACACACGTGGATATTAAGCAGAAAACAGGCACCTATTTAAATACATTGGTCACAAAAAAAAGTTAAATAAATATAATATAATTCACTATTATTATTATTTTATATATATAAATAAAATCTGGACTGCTTTTGACCACAGCACCAATCAGAACAGACATATTTACATAAACCAGCTAGTAGATGTAGTATATTTGTTATTTAAAGTGTTACTTATCCTAATGACTTAAAGTAGTAATTAAAAAACATCATGAAACTAACTGTACCTTTTAAAGTTTTGGCTACTAAGAAGCTGTATCCTGTTCTCAAGCCACACTAAACACTCTACAGAGACTGGGGCTAAACAGAAAGTGTTGTTTTTGTTACGGGAAAAAAGAGAAACCACTCATTAGATCAACAATCTAATCTATGATGGTTTTATTTTACAGATCTGTGCCAGTCAAAGAGGTCCGAGATCAGCTTAATCAGCAAAAACAACCACAGGCACTGAGGGACATGAACATGGAGCGCCCTCCTGTGGTGAGTATTATCCAGGAGTCTTCCTGCTATCCTCTTGGTGGTGCCAAAACTGAAATGACCCACATCATGAAAACTCCATTTTTGATTCACAAAAGTGTCTTAAGAAACAACATCCTCTTAGATGTTATTCTTCAGAGATCTTCAGAAATCCAATTAATAAAATTCATTAAAGTGAATTTACCTTGATTTTTAGAGGAAATGTTGGATGAGCAGGGATCTACTTTTTGGCCACATAGGGCTGGTTTAGCAGATCCAAATTAGGCCTAAGCCCAGGCGGAAAAGTATTTCCAGTGGCAGACACCCGGGAAAACGTCAACATTAAAAGAAAATGAGACACAAATGCTTGAATATCTTCATTTAAAGTATATATTCAAAGACAATGTATTTACAAATCACTGCAGCATTCAAATCCATGTAGCGACTGAACCTCTGAACGTGGAATGAAAGGAACAGTGTTCAAACACATTCAGTCAATGTGCAAATGTGCTGAAAGTAAAAAGTCAACAGTATTATGAACACACGCTCACACATACACACACACAGTCGCTTCAAATGACCACAGTAAATACATACAGTGTAAAGAAGATCGGTTTTAAAATAGACTCTCGCTTTAAAAGCTTTTCAGCAAGCTTCTGCCTCACTTTCCATCCCATTTTCATTTACATGACTAATGCACGCGTTGAGCTGCAGGGCAGAGCGTGTGCTCACGTTTAGAGATCATTAAGAGGCCATAACTCGCTTGGGATCACTTATCACTACAGCTCTCGTCATAACTGCCATCCCGGAATGTCTTCAATCACATTCAGAAATATACTGCCATTAAACACAGTTCATGATTGTGCCAACATGTAGATCACCTGGGCTTCAGGGGTTCTATGTGCTCTACTCTCAAATTACAAAACAACATTTACTATGTAAAAAGAAACAAAAACAAAAAAACAAAAAAAAACAAGCAGGTGGGAAAGAATTATTCCGAAAATGAAAGAACCAGTCAAATCAGCAGAGATCAGCAGTGCTCATTCACTAGAGCTAAATAGGCGTGTTATGATTTGGAATGGTCAATAGGAGACCGTTCTGAAGTATGGACTACAAACTGAATACTAAGGACCAAAAACCCAAGTCCAGAGCTTCCCGATGTGGCTGCACACCCTTAACAAAATGAAGGCACTCCAAATGGTTCTTTGACCAATGCCGCAGTTCGTGGACAACCCTTCAGATACCCATTGCTAACACAGATGTGGAGAGAGAGGAATTACCAAAGGAATAGGACTCTCTGGAGCTGACTAACATAAACCTATTGGCACCACATGTACTGCCAGGCGTGGGCTAAAAAAGGGGTATAAAGCCCCCCAGCATTAAGCTGTGGATGTTGGTGGTGATCATCCAACATCCTGAACTCAGCATTCTAAAGCTCTTCCTGCTCAGTGCAATCAAATCCTCACCGCAATGCTCCGAAGGCTCGTAGATAGTCTTCTTCTACCCTGGACAGTACAGACCACTTATTCAAAGCAGGATGAACTCTTCTTTAATACCCTATATTTTGGAAAAAACAAATCAATGCGCAAATGCATTGAATGGACAAAAGTATTTGGACACCTGTCCTAATTTAAAAGGTTATACACGCTCACACATCTCTATTACACACCAAATAGGAATAGAAAAAAATTGCTTCTTCTGCGGCAGCGCTCAAAGAACCATTGAAGCACCCTTTTTTTTTTTTTTTTTTAAGGAGTGTACTGTACCATCACCTGCCTGCAGAGTTAGTGTTTTGGGCACAGTGCAAGCAAGTGAATCAGCAGTGATGCTCGTAGTGCTAGCGTCCTCGTTACTGGGAAAAGGCAAAAGGGCAATCCTACCCAACCAGAGACAGTTAATTTTGCTCTTTAGGACCCCCAGTCATAAATGGCTATGACATTTATGGGGAATCGAACTGCCGATTTTCTGGTCATCAGGTCAGCATGTCATTTCAAGTACCTTCCTCTGAAACCAAATGGTTACTTATAAAAGCCAAATTTAACAGGTAGAGATTATGTCAGCACTTCAAAACTATGGCTTTGACCGGAAATGGCTACCCATTTACGTGTCCAAATCGTAAAGTGGACGATTCAGACGTGATTTTGAGGGCACTTTAATCTCCCACAACAAACCAATAATTTATAGTAAACACTGTAGCTCAATACATGAGCTGAATGTAGACCAAGACGCATCACGAGTCTTGATACTAAGCTACAAACAGCCGAAAGAGCTGGAGCCGACAACTCCAGTTTGCTCATATAAGCAAGGGACTGTTTTACGAGCCACTGAATGCTGTGGACTGCAGATATTTTCCCATGTAGTTTGTTAATGGGAGGCTTGTGTTTCTAAGCAACATAGCGGTCCAAAATTAACTCACGTGTTTGTTTAGAAGACTGGTACTGATGCGTCATGATGAGGAAGTGTCCGAATGTTTTTAGCGCTACTCAGTCTCGTCCTGTATAGCGCAATACTAATAAGCACAGAGCACTAATGAGACTTAGCACAGATCCGTTTCAGTCAGAACCAATGACTTGTTACATTGAAAGATACTGAATCTATTCCAAATCGGGCACCCATATGTCCAAAAATGAATAGGGCAGAGGGCAGCTGACAACGTCTACAGCAACAGATGGGCTGCAGTCTGTAATCATACACCTATAGCGTGAACCTATACAGACTGTAGGCCATCTGTTGCGGCACAAAATGCCAGCCAGCCACCCATTAACCAGGTAAGGGACTCCTCATAGTGTTCACATGGACGGACTTTGGGAAGCCCTGCTTCGGCTCATGCAGGCAAAGAGGATCTACTACGCCAGTATCCATTACAGCATTCTGTCACAAAAAAAAATATATGTGCACAGCTGGTCATCGAAGTACAGAATATAAATAAATAGTAATGCCCTTCACCGCTCCACTGCCCATAGCAGTGGCTCCAGCTCTCTTTTTTAACGATCTACAGGTAGTTTATTATTACTTTATTATTATTATTATTTTTAATTGTCTGGAAGTTGCAAGAGAAAAACCTATTTATTTCATTCTGGCAATGAAACTCTTTTAAAAGCTCGAGAGATACAGCAGAAGTAAGACAAAAACATTATGTTGCTTGACATAATTTTACAGTACTTAAACACTGTATTGTCAGTGACTGATGTACAGTCGTATGCAAAGGTTTACAACACGACAATCCAATGTCGTGCAGTGTTGAGATTCCTTAAGTTAACATAATTCAGCAAAGCTACAGAGAGCAAACTTAAATATGGCATTTCTCTGCTCATTAAATACAATAATACATGACATTAAATGTGCCTAATAAACAGTAAGGTGTGCTTTCTGTAGAGACTGTGTGCTTATACTCACTTCATTTAACAAAACACCTGATTTGACCAAACGCTTGCATACGACCGTATAAGAGAAATGCTCACCGGTAGAAGCATTCACTTGTAAACGTAAGAGACACACTACTCGGACGCGTTTTGCTCCCAAGTTGCGCACTCTATTACTGGCTGGCTGGCTCCAGGAAACATGTAAAGCAAGAGGCCCGCTGCTGGTAACCTGGCTACCTGTGACCTTAAAAATGTCCAGTCTCGTTAATATCTCAATATAGAAAATAGCTGAAATAATTTGTCACAACGTAGCATTGTTTAATATGCCCCACCCTCTCTAAAGCTTCAATAAAATGATTTCTATGTACTGCATCTTTACACCAACGAGAATACTGCCAAAAAAGAGGATTTCATACGGACGATACAACACTTCCACAAAATGAAAAGGACTGTTAGGTCAGCTCTCAGGCAGTGCTATGAAAGTCAATGATTACTGTTACTACTCAGACAACTACTGAGGGCTTCTAACAGAGTCAATAGTGTTTAAAAAGTGGTCATCGCGCTCATAGCTGCTTCTCTCGTTACCTTACACACGTGAATGCAGATGTGCAAAAACCAACAGAGCGGGGGTACTCTCAACGAGACCACGTAGAAAGGCAGGACAAGAAACAGATCTAATCTCTCTGTTGGCAGGTCACTTGGATTTCGGGGCGCTGCTCTTCTCCAAGAACTCTTTCAGCTTGGTGGGATAGTCCGTCATCACTCCTGTGGCTCCAAGGTCAAAGGCACGTTTAAAGTCCTCTTCATCGTTCAGCACCCATATATAGACCTGTGGTCGGAAAACAGCACAATTCAGCGACGAGCGGCAACACCACAGCCTGCAGTGTCATTGTTGTGATTACTGTGGAGAGCAGGAATGCCCACCTGTATTCCTCTGGCCGTTAGATGGTCGAATAGAGCTTTTCTCATGAGGAGGCTGTGAAGAACAACCAAAATCATGCAGAATTTGTTGCTGTACAGGACAGAAATGCAGGGCGAGTAGCCAAGGTGGCCTATGGTCCAATAACCTGCTGTAACAGGCAGGAATGGTCAATATTTTGGTGTAAATAGGAACAGCAAACGTTATGACTTACGTGTCTGCCAACCAAGTGATGAACCGCTCACCCCGGGTCATACGCCTGGGGTCTCGGAGTCTAAAGAGAGGTATAATCATTAGCAGGAATCCAATAAATCATTCAAAATCCTACATGTGACTGGGAGACAAATACAGTGATGCCCCTTACTGATGGCATTCAGAACTGAGATCCAGATCGGTCATGTGCTGCCAATGGCCAGTGATTTCTAATAAAGCAATTGTCCATAGTCTCACTAAAAGGACCCCTTTCTTCTCCACCACTGATACAGATTGTACTACTGACTTATCATTTTCTAGTGAATGTGAAAGTGAAAGACCTAAATTCTAGTTTTATTGACTGACCATAGGCCAAATGATACATTAGCTGTTCAGGGGATGCATGCATCCGAGGCTGCATTCAAATACAGACTGCGTCACAGCGGTGCGACAAGCTGTCCTATCTCAAAGGCTCCCCAACGGGTGGATCCTTCTCCAGCCGACATATCCAGAGATTAATTGCGTGCCAACTACAGCCGTCAAGGTTGCTAAGGGACAGGAGCGGCCTTTTGTGACGCAAGGGTCAGGGCAGGAATAGCAGTGCTGTGACACAAACAGGAAATCCGGCTACGCTTTCGTTTACCACAGCCTGTGAAGGATGCAGGCACTGCCTTTTAAAAGATTTTTCTAATCCTAATGCAGTTACTTTGTCTTTTAGAACATTAAAAAATAATAGCATAATAATAAAAGCATTGCAAAAGGTCAGCAAATCAGGCCTGAGGCATGTAACCAATTGTAATTGTTTAAGTAACCAATTATTAAAAGCTTCAGAAATTCTCTGACTCTTCAACCCTTGTACCATCACTCAATAACCACCGCCTCCTCTAAGCAACTGTCCCAAGATCTAATGCCCATGAGGCAGGGAAAGGCTCTAAGAAGATAGCTAAGCTTTTTTTTTAGCTTGCGGTCACTACAGTGCAGAACTTTATTAAGAAATGCCAGTTCATGGAAACTGTGGAAATCAAGTGTTTGGCCACAGAGAGAAAAAGAAATGGACCTGCATTTCATGAACCCTTGCCAACTGTACAGCATAGGGGTGGATGCTTTGGAGTTGCGTTGCCGTCAGTGGAATTGTCAATACTGCACAGGTGGAGGGAAGAATGGATTTCACAAAATACCCACAACCTGGATGCCAAATGTCAAACCATCTGTAAAAGGACCTAAACATCATTGAAAATTGGTGGCTAGACCTTAAACAAGAGCTCAGACCCAGAGGCCCTCTTCAAAGACACTGGCCAAATTTTATACTTCAACTACAAGAATTGAACAATAAATTTGGCAAGACTGTATATCCACCATCCCCTGGTATGTACATGGAATTAAACGAAGGGAACTGGTCCGTTTGAGGCGTTTCTCACTTGGTAGTAATGGAAGGCATGGGGATCTCTAAGAACTGCTCCTTAAGGGGTATGAAGGGCAGAAGGCCTGTGTAGAAAAGCCCCACCAAGATCAGCACTCTGGGCAAGCTGAACAGCACAGGGATCTGGGGGTTCTACCAAAGAAAAGGAACAAAAGGTGCACTCTAGTTGATCACAGACAGTTTATAGAAACTGATGGAGGTATGAGCATAGCTATATAAATATCAAATATTAATATCTAGTTTACAAGTGAAGACATTCACTACACTCACCTCTTTGTAACATTTCTGAACGACCTGGTCACTGGAGTTACCCCATACGGTTAGATGTTCGCGGTCATATTTTATGACCAGTTCAGAGACCTTCAGTAAATATAAAACCATAAAAATAAAAAACAAGATGACTGATCCTTTTTTCCTGCTTATCTCATGCAGTCACAGTAACAGCTTGCAATTGTGCGGACAAGGCAAATTAGGGTACTGCCACAAAAGCGTGACGGGGCACAAACCTTCTTGATGAGCGTGTCGTTATTGACTTTGATGTCAATGTTAATGGGGGTGTTTGGGAAAGCCTCGAAGACATCTCGCAGCAGAGGAATGTGCTTGTCATCGCCGCCTTCAACAAAGCACTCTACATAAAAAAATGTAAAAAGGAAGAACGAACACATTTACTTACAGGAGAAGTTCCAAACACTTGAAACACATCATGAAACACCTGGCTGTAGGGTCAGTTAATGGTTCTGACACAAAGTGAAATGATAATGACAGTTCAGTGTTTATCACGCTGGTACAAAAGTATCAGGGACACTCCTGTCTCTCTATCCGTTCATCAGGGTGGCATTTTTTGACCCCAGGACCACTGTTGGGGGGCTATTCTCAACCCAGCAGTGACACTGTAGTGCTTTAAATCCCTAGCAACGCTGCTGTGCTCGATACCCAGCAGCGCAACACATACTAAAATGCCACATCCATGTTGGCAGTACGCTGCACTGAGAATAGTCTACCGTCCAAATGATACCATGTCTTATAGGCTGTGCAGCAACACATGGTCTACAGTCAGTAACTGCACACCTACAAAATTCACAAAATTCAAGTGGTAGGTGTAATATATAAAACAGGCAGAGCATGCAAGTGTTTCATGGTGTTTCCATTATTTTGGACAGCCTATCCTGAGCAGGTCATCCATTCATACTCCTCTGTAAACCAAAGATGGTATTGTGAACATGCTGTTAAACATGCAGTTTAGGGATGATACTACTGGAACTCAACTTACTAGACCCAAACACCAGAATTTCACTGTACAATGTTCTGGAGACGAACTTGAAAACCAGGAGTTCTCATTCTACACTGAGATTCATCCAAGGCCAGGGTAAAACTTTACTCCAAGCGACATCAAATATGTTCTAATTATAATAGATATTCTAATATTATTTAAAAGTGCATACATTTAGACAGTGTGCCTTAAATTGCCATATCAAACATGATTACGCCCAAACAAAGCACTGTCCTAATTTTTTTTTTTTTATTCCCTGAAGGCCACAGAATTGAGATAGTCATCAGTATTCGTGCAAGAACAGCTTACAGTGCCTTCAGCTTATCTGGCCTTGCTCACATTTGGGCCACTCACAACAACACCCAGGTCCAGAACAATAAGGGTACTGTTATATATCTCCCTCAGCTGAGACCTCAGGAAGATTAGAAGCACAGTATATTGGAGCACTCACCCCGCTTGAAAGTCACCCCAAGCTTACACAAGTAAGGTGGGAGATCCTGAAAGAAAACACACACACACACACACACACACACACACACACACAACTTTAGTCAGGAATCCATTTTCACACATTTACACACAGCAACGTAAACAGACTGCAAATGTCAAAGAACCACGCAGCAAGTGTGAATACAGTGCAGATCAAATAGCCCCGGCTCCGCTCCCACTTACAGCATACGCCACATCTGAAATGTTGGCGCCCACGCCAGTCGACCTCTTCAGGTTGGAATCATGCAGCACCACCACCTGCTCGTCCTTGGTCAAGTGACAGTCCAGCTCCAGCATGTCTGTGCCAAGTTGTACAGCACTGTGGGGGGACGAGGAAGGGGGTGTAGGGTGCACAGTTCAACGGTTCATCAGATAAGGGGAGCTACTACAGGCACAGCAGCATTGAAGAAGAGTTAGCTGCATGTACATGCGTTTATGGAATAGGCATGCAAGCAAACTGTGGGGTGTGGTGAAGAAAGCATACTGCCTGAAGGCTGCCATGGTGTTCTCCAGGTTCTCGCCTGCACCTATAACCAAGGATGGCAGGGGGGGGGGGAACACACAAAACATGACTCACCCAAGCTTATCAGAGGTGTATGGGTTCGTTACAGCAACATCCTGTAATACTGCCCTGTCTGTTGCAACTGTTAGGGTGGGTAAAGGGCTTATGACCCCTTGATAAATCCATAAGTTATCACTGAGCACAGGGTCCAACAGGGCAAGGGTCTGACTAGGCTACTCCAGCAGACAGGCTCCAGTCAGTCAACACACGGTGCTGCATCACACAGCTAGCTAGCTAGAAACCCTGCGTACATCCTGAAACATGATTAAACCGCTATAATTAGTTGAATTAATTAGCAATCAGCACTGCTACAGATATTATATGAGAAATAAGCCGCTTGGTCATGGTTTCACTCACCCCCGCGGTGTGAGATGTGTCTGCTGCGGAACGTCTCCCGCTTCCTCCGGTGCAGCAGGGACGGACATTTCAGCAGCAAAGCCGACGTGAGGACATAACCCGTAACCGTGGATAAAACATACACCGCGGCACTCATGCCCACAGATATCGCCATACAACCCTAAACGTTGGCTAGCTGAAATAACACAGTGCGATGTTGGCGAGCTAGCTAGCCAAGCCTTCACCAGCTAACGACATCTAGCTCACTGCACTGCACTGCCGTTAGCCTGCTAGCTATCTAGCTACGGCGAGGCACCGGCCGGCTTTTCACCCCGCTCAGACAGCTTCAGGGCGGGGGTTCAGTAAAACGCAGGATTCGTGGGCAAGTTTCGAAGCCGTGTCTCTCCGCTTCCAGCCTGAATATGCCTTGTCTTCGGTCCGTCGCGGTCATCAATTCCTGATTTTCCCATTCACAGCCAGGAGCTGAGGGTTCTCTGTCAACTAAGCACATCCGCTGGCCGCTCTACGCAGTCAGAGTTGTTTTGTGTCATCGGCGTTCCGATTGGCTGTGCGGCGCTGACAGCTTCGTCGATGATTGGCTGAAACGCTCCACCACGCAGTGACCAATCACAGCAGACGATTCCTTATATATAAACCAGCGCGTTTCGCTTGTCGGCGTTTTGTGTGTGTTGCTGGAGGGAGTGCAGCTCAGATAGAAGGCCCTATTTATTTAGTCATGATTAATTAGTACCTTAATTAGCAGTATGTCACCGCCCTTAGCCCTCTATGACATAGATTTTATATTTAATTGGAGAAAAAGAAAATATTTCACCCAACATCTGAGAGCCTGTTGATATTATTCAATTTATAAAATTGTCTCCCTACCCCTCTACACCAGACAATCCAGTGCAACAGGGCTACTAAAAAGTCACACACGTAATCAAATTTAAAAATAAGTTTATTTAAATTTATGTAAAATATGAATTTCTATTTGAGCAAAGATCAAATATATGCAGGCTCACACACCACAGGTCAAAACACACTGCCCCCTGGTTTCCTCATTCTGATTCTGGTGTCCACATGTCCTCACTGTCTTCCTCACCCAGCCTATTGTCCTCAGTGTTTACGGTTTATTCAATATTAATACACAAAGTGTTTCCATGAGTATACTTTTGCCCCCCACCAACAGCTAACATAGCTTACATGCATGATAAATCTTGAATCTTGGGAAAGAGAGAAAAAAAGAAAACACATTAATAATGTATTAAAAGGGTTGCCAGAATGTATAGAATCTCCTGACTGATTCTCAATGTTTTTTTTAGGTTAAAGATGTACCATGACCTCTTGACCCAGTTTTTGCGAGACTATGGCTCAGCTCTTTTCCACCTACAGAGGATCATATGCCTAGCTGGTAACATGGAAAAAGCTGCATTTACAGTTACATTGTCTGAAGAAATG
Source organism: Salminus brasiliensis (assembly GCF_030463535.1). Lineage (NCBI taxonomy): Eukaryota > Metazoa > Chordata > Actinopteri > Characiformes > Bryconidae > Salminus > Salminus brasiliensis. Next base: position 23,136,846 of record NC_132888.1, read on the forward strand.
ACCATAACTGCCCTATTATTGTGAGAATTTTACATGCCATCACTCAGTGCCGTTAACACTTTAACATAGTGGTCCCAAGGACCCCATGATTTGCAGGGAAACACCTGATTTGCAGGGCAGGGGTCTCCAGGACCAGAGCACCACTCACAGGAGTGGTTTAACTACACAATGTTGCCTTGAGGCAAGGTTTTAGACAATAAATGCTTCATCCCTGGATGAAATGTCAAACCCACTTCTACTCTACTCTGTCATTTCTATTGTGCAGAGACATGTCTGTGACATTATATAAAAATAATTTACACAAATAATCAATACATAAAAGGGACAGTGTAATAATCAAAATAGATGAGATACTATGCCATAGAGGGCTATGCCATAGAGGGCTAGCAGGGAATTCACAGGGTGTATACAACTAGTGTGTGTTCTGGGGCACAGCCCAAGTTTCTTCTTTTCAAGAGTAGAGAATGTGGCTTAAACCTGTGTAACAGCTTCTCCTCTGTGAGACCATTCATGAAGGCAGATAGGGGACTAACTTTGGCCTGCTCTCCTGCCTGTAGATCACGCTATCCACACGTTGTTTTCTGATCAGATAGCCGCTTTTATTTATCTCAGTGCCTGGATGAGGGAGCCCGGTCTCGCTTTCCTTTGCTTTTGGTTTTTGTTTGGTAAGGGATGACGTTGCTGATTCCCTTCTTTAGCGGTTCTTCTCTGGCTGTTTTCCAGGGATCATTTACTCCTGTATTGGGGCCCACTGGCACAAGCCAGTCATAAGAGGAGGTTCCTGGGCCTTGGTGTCACATCTTAAGCAAATGGGTTATCAGCTTGTCCTTTCTAGACTCTTAAAAAGTGGGTTCTTTAAGGGTTTTGTCATAAAGGCTATGTAGAACTTGACAGCTCAAGGAACCATCTGCATCCACCTCCATCTCCAGAACCCTTTCTGCCTGGACTGTAGTCTCCCCAGTTGTTTCTGTAAAGGACTGTGAATTCTCGATATCACAGCTGAATGAAACGCTATTCAAACCACACCTGGAGTCTGATCTTACACTTTTCTGGCCACCTGCTTATCCAGTCTCTTCTGAAATCACTTTAACTGCATTCAGCCTCTTGAGCATCGGTACCGATGCTGGATGATTGGTTCCGCCAATTCAGCTCTGCCCAGGATATTAAATGGAACTCAATCCTTCCATCACAGCCCAGTGCTAGGAGCTTTATACCCCTCTAGCTGATGCCTGCCTTTAGGCATTGGGACCACGGCAGCTTGTATTTGGTTGTGGCCTCCAAAGCACACAGATGCCTCGGTAGTTAACAATTGTACAGAGCTCGTTTTATGGCTTTGCGCTCTGAAGCGCTTTGACTTGCTTATCTCGATGGCTGGGCTGGGCAAGCCCCAAGTAATGTCCATGTGCTATGTTAAATACATAGGGTGAGTTACAGTAATAATGAAATGCTGTGAAATTAGTTGAGCCTCAATTGTCCTTTTCTGTACAGACAGAAATTCAATGAGGAGTCTAGGAAATACTGAACCAGCTCACTCACAGAGTTCCTGTACTCTATTACAACAGTGACCTGTCGTGTTGCTTCACCTTCACCTGTCTGGCTCTGGGTTTATAGCTGTTGTTTTGCACAACTGATTGCGTTCTAAATTATCGTATTGTGCAACTAAAGCGAATGACCAGGGATGCTGACTTTACGCAGAGAGAAAACGGCAGCTGGATGCAGTGACTAAACATGCAGAACACAGGAATCTGAATGGTGGCTAAATCTGCTGTCCTTTGACTACCTTGTTTTGGATTTGAATGTCAATTTGACGTCACTTTGGTATGATTGCTGTTACAGCATGTAACATATTCCAGACGCAAGTGTACCGAAGGTCAGCCCAGTCGCAACAGTCAAAGGTCACTTCAAGTCATAAACAAAAGTCCATATTCGTTTGTGAAATCCGTCTTTGGGAATGGCTCTGGGTTGAAAATCCTTCGTTTTCTGCATCCTGGTCTTCTTGAGAAAGGTTGGAGATGTCGTCCAAACTAACCAAGGCTCTAAAAGAATGGGAGAGTTTGGAGAACGAGTTTCAGCAGATTCAAGTAAGTACATCCATTCACCTTTCTTATTAGAGACTGTAGCTCCATGGTTAGCTCTACAGACAGACACTACAGCCATTTCTCTTTTTAGAAACAATTTGTGCTAATCATCATCTAGCCAAGTGGCTCTCAAACTGGTCCTTGGGGTCCACTCTGAAGCTTTTTGCCCTGCATGTGTGTCATGTTTGATACAAAAGCTAAATTGCAGCTATATACAGCTCATATCTATATTAGCTCATCTGTGTGAAATGAACTCATGCAGATATGCATTCAAAGTGTGCATGATGTGTCATTTTACTTGAGCGCCCTACTTCCCTTGATTTTGCCCCATTCCTAAGTGTTGGAAGCTGAGACATGGACCATCTAGAGGGCCCTGAGAACTCAGTTTCAGTACCACCGTACCATTAAGCCCTTTATCAGGGATCGGTTTCTGAGTAGTACACCGTTATTCATTGGATGTTTTTGGCTGGTGGCCTGTTCTCAGCTTGCAGTGCCTGATACACATGAACATGGCACCACTATGTCAATGTTGCTGTTAAGAATGGGCCACCAGCCAAATAATAGCTGCTCAGTGCTGATCTTTTGGTAGTCCTTTTTTACTGATACATTGAGCAGCAACATATGGGCTTCAGTCATATACTGCAATAACGGTAAACCTACAAAGTGCACTAACAGCTGAATGGAAAGGTAAGCAAGCCTTTCACTAATAAAATATGGTCTGATTGTTATCCAAGTTACCTAGAATTAGAAACTTAGACAAACAAAATCTAAATAAAGTATTAACACACACACATAAACACATAGCCGTACTGTACGTGTCTCTTCTTGGTCACATTGAGTAAACACCCACAGTGCAGGCTAGAAAACGTAAGTGAACCCTTGATTTTAACAGCCTGTAGATCCCCTGTGTTTGCAAATAGTAACAGCTGTACTTTTCCAGCTTAATTTGTCCGTGTAACACATCTTCTGAGGTCTTTTAAAAGTTGATTGCATTGAGACATGGTTTACACCAATGACTGTAGCAACCATGGACGCCGTGGTACTGTTTTCTTTATGGTCTATAGCAATGATGCCAAAATGGTCCGCCATGTTGTCAAATTTGCAACCAAAGTCTGTGCAATTGAAACCATGGAGCCAGACTTGCTACTTACTTGGTAGACCAGCCCCCTTCTCCCAGACCAAGTGTGTGTCTTAGACCGCCTTCATTGAGCAGAGCGGATTTGGGTTTGTACAGTATAAGGAAAGTTTAAACTATATAAAAGTGCAGTTCAGGTAAGTTCCACTGCAATTCAGCTACTCCATGTAATGAATAGAAAGGGCATCATGCAGGTCCTCAATCACTTCATTCCTAATTGTAACCCAACCTTCTTATTATAAAGAAATGTACCAATATTAGCACAGGGAAAACTAAGTGTTGCAATTAAACACTGGATATGGAAAGACTGTTTAGTTCAGACATCTTTCATTATAACATATGAGGATGGGCAGAGCCACACATCATACTGCAACCAGCCAGCAGAGGCTTAGACCTGTGGTTGCTTCACTTTTCAGAGATGTTGCGCTGTCCATGTTTTCTACAGTCATTGGTTTACACCAACTTTTCTCTGATCACCTTGATTAAAACACCTTTTCATTAACACAGATGATCACTTACTTTTTCTAGCCTGCACTGTACACTGCATGTTTACTCAATGTAGACATAAGCAGTTCAACTGTTTGTGTATTAATACTTTCGTTTTATTGAGTCTATTGTCTAAAACTGTCTATAAGCATGACGTAGATAAACCACATTTTATTAGTAATCAATGCAAAAATCCAGGTACTTTCATATGGTTCACCTACTTTTTTTCATGAAACAGTATATGCTAGAAGTTTCTGATAAAATGGCCGATGAGTATGGGCCTCATTTTAAGAATAACATGCAGATGTTGTTTAGTAACATTGATGTTGTACATTTTGACATTTATTCATTCTCAGGAAACTCAGAGGCTTTACATGCAGAAGCTGGACGAAGTCTCCAAACTGCAGAACAACTTCACTGCCTCTATAGCTCACCACAGGAAGTATTTAAAGGACCTGTCTCAGTCTCTGAAGAAGTAAGGATACAAGGATTAGTTCAAATGTAACTCATGCTGTTAGCATGCTAGTATATGCCTTAGGCCTCTAGGCATCTCAGTGGAGGGTGGCTTGGTTCTTTTATGCTGCTTATAAATTTCCTAATCTTAATTTGTCTCTTGTTGACATACATATACATTCTTTCACACATCTGTTAGTTGAACTTAAGTTGTATAAATATGGACTGTCAGCAGTGTCAGGTCAGGGCTAGGTTTGTGTAATTGATTAGCAGAAGTTAAAGTTGATTTTGAATGAACTATATAAATTGACAAATGGACAAATGCATTGGAACACCTTAATTTTACACCTACAAGAGCTTTAATGACATCCCATTCTAAATCCATAGGCATTAATATGAAGTTTGAGCTAAAACACCTTCCACTATTTTTTCAAGAAAGTGTGTGTAGAGTGTGTCTAGAGGAATTCATCCAAAATAGCATTTTTGAGGATGTTGGATGAGAGTGTCTCCCACACCAAACTGGGGCACAGTCATGCTGGAAAAGAAAAGGGCCTTCCCCAAACTGCTTCCACAAAGTTGGAAGCATACAATTATCCAAAGTGTCTTGGTCTGTCTGCTAAGATTTCCGCATAGCATTATCCCTCCTCCACCAGGTGCTTGATTTTAGACACCTGTGGCAATGGCACTAAAAGAAGCACATGAATTCAGTGATTTTGAGATGTGTCCCAATACTTTTGTCTACATAGTGTACAATGCAGCTGGACCATGAAAATAAAGTGTTAGCTAAACTGGTAACTTTAACAATTACAGATGTAGCAAAGGACTTACGGAAGAGGAAGAGAAGCAGGTGGAGGAGATTAAGGGACACATCCAAGAGAGGCCCAACATTTTAGTCCAAATGGAATCATTTCTTCCCAAGAAAAATGGGTAACGTATAATCGCCAGCAATATTACAATGTGGTTCTCTGCATTCTCAATGTTCAGTGTCTTTCTTCTTCATTTCTTCTCTCCTAAAGGATATATCTCAGTCTGGTTCTCGGAAGTGTGAACGTCAACCTTCTAAGCAAGCAGTCGAAGTAAGAAGTGATCCTTCGTTCCTATGCATAGCCATCCATACATACTTACTGTCCACTTTATTACAAACACCCAACTTGTAGCTCCACCTTGCTGGTGTCCAGTTTGGTTCTCAGTTCTCTACTGAAAAACACCCATTAAACCTGGCAATTAAATCGACTGTGTTCCTGGAAAGCGTCTTAGCACAGAGTTAATTCCTAAAAGGTCGAACGAGCATCACACCGAACACTCTCTCTTACCATTAAGACAATGTTAGTACTAAGATGCTTTTGGGAAACTGGGCCTCGCTGAGTTAAATTGAGCTTCCTGTTCAAACCCAAATCTAACACACTTCATTTAGCTAATTACAGTAGTGATCTGAAGGTAGTAATCTGATTGGCTAGATTGGGGTTGGAGCTACAGTTTGTAAGAAAATACATCTCCAAGAGAAGGATTGGTGACCAGGACCACCTCAAGATCCGCTGGTGCCCTTTAGCATTAGATGTCATTGGTTGGTGGTTGGTGTGGAGCAACAGATAACACCACTACCTGCCACTGAGCTACTACACCATGTGGGAGACTGGGGTTCAATTCCCAGTCTGGGTGACTGCTGCACTACACCAATAAGAGGCCTTGGGCCAGACTCCTAACACTACATTGGCCCACCTCTGTAATACGAGTAACCTTGTAAGTCGCTCTGGATAAGAGCGTCAGCTAAATGCCATAAATGTCATTGATAATATTCATAATTCTATACAAAATATCTAAACTTAACAAATATTAGCTCCTCAGCTAACACCTTGTAAGCTAAGGCCAAAATCAGCTGAATAATTGAGTAATTAGACTGAATAATTTGGTGTGTAAATAGATTTCAAGCAAAGTTTCAACAAATATTATGTTGAAAAACAATTAAATTAATAAATAAATCATATTCAGTGTCCCTGGACATTGGGTGCCCCTGGGCAGTCACCCAGGTCACCCATATGGCAAATCCGGCTATGTTGGTGAGCACTGCTGTGGCCCATCTGTTGACGCACAGTCTGTGGCAGTCGTCCTCTAGTCCTCTCTCAGTGGTCACCTTCTGACCACAAAACAACTTTTGCCTGGATATCTGTGTGTGATGGACCACTTTCAGCCTTGCAGTGCCTGATACACACCAGCCATGCCAGGCTGTCCGCTCCAACCACCACTCAACCAGAAGTTAAACCACTGGATCTAGTTTAGTACTCCCAGCAACCGCACCTCGATCTCCTAGTAAATTCTGGATGTACAAGCAAAAACGTTGGGCCAGGGCGGTTCATCTCTTGTTTACAGGCGTGGTTTTCTAGACCCAGTTGTGAGAGATCTGAACTTTTTAGAATTGCAGATCTCCAGAACCAGAGATGCATGGTGCAGTGGTTTTCTACTTCAGTCCTGAAGACTCATTGTCCTGCAGAGTTCCAGATCTTCCCTGATGCACCTGATTCAGTGTATGAATAGCTTGGTAATTAGATGACAAGCTGAGTTAAGTATATCAGGACAATAAATACCTGATTCCCTGATGATCCCAGGACTGGAGTTGAAAAACACTGATCTAGTGGACCAGTATAAAAGGTGGACCTTGTTGTACAGAAGAATATAATATCCTTAAGGAACGTTTGGAGGTTCTTCAGTTTGAAACGGTGGAGGAACCTCAAGGAACTGCTTTCTTCTAAAAACCTTTCTTGAGGGTTCCTCAAAGCACCTTAAGAGGTACTAAAAGTTCCCCAAGGATCTTATACTTTTCACAGTGTAGGTGTTTGTAATAAAGTAAAGGGTAAGTGTGCATATGAATACAATACAACTAGGTGTGATAGATCATCTGAAAATGACTATGGACAGGATACACCAGACCAGAGACCCAATCCTACTCCAGTGCCATAGTCCACCTGCACTGCATATTGCTTGCATCTGAATAATACCATTAGCTGATGAAAGTCCTCCCTGAGTCTAATAAGACATGTAAGAGAAAAAAAAATGTGCAATGGGATTTCTGAATTACATCCCTTGCCACTAGGTGGCAGTATTACCCTTGTCAATTGGACCAAATGTCCAAGTCAAATTACAGAGAAGGCCTCATATTCAAATCTAGCCTCCTGTGGATTGTTTAATGAGCTTGGAGGAGAATGAACTATCGTCTGTCTTCTGTTGTCATTTCACTACAGGGCTGCCTACAAAGATGAATATGAGAAATTCAAGCTAGGTGTGACTGTGATTGCTGTTCTGCTGGCTTTCCTGTGTGAGTTTTTTGTCACCTACAGGTGAGACTGGATTCTTACAACATTCTCAGACAAACTCAGTTTCCCAGTTTAAACGCAGTAACTGCAGCCCTGCCTTGTTGCTTCTGCTTTGCGTTGTGTTTCAGATTTGTGGACGCACTCCTGAACTTCCTTTTGGTCTGGTACTACTGCACTTTAACAATCCGTGAGAGCGTTCTCATCAGTAATGGATCCAGGTCAGTTAGTGCTGGTAGACGTGTTTAGTGGATACTTAGCAGGTCACCTATCTGAATGCATAGGTCCAACCCTTTATTGTTGTTATTGAGTCCAACCCTATGACCTTCACAGGCCTGTCAGTGGGCCTGGACCTGAATTACTGATACTTGTGGAGATACTTCATGAATAATAGTACCTGGTAAATAATAAGTAGATATTCAATAATTAATATATACAGAATAATTAGTAGGTACTGAATAGTATTAAATAATTCATAGTAACTGAATAATTACTACTCATTGAATATATATTGGGTACAGAGCAGATTGCTGTTTATTTATTGAATAATTAGTAGATACTGAATGGTTAGTTTGTTGCCACTTCATAATCTTCATTTTCTGATGCTTTTTATTTACTTTTGGCATAATGTGAATCAGTTAAATCAAATTTGAGGATGAATGGACCAATAGAAATGCTTCAAAATGTATTTTACGGTATAATATTTTCATTTAAAGGTGTAATTTTGGAGATACAAAGTTTTATATTAAATGTAGGAGTTCACATAAAACTTTTGACCGGGGTCTAAGGCTTTTATATTGTTATTAAATCACACTAATGCGTTAAAACTGTGATTAAACAGGTTTATAAACAGATCCAGTCTGATGGCCTATTCTTTTCATTTCAGGATTAAGGGCTGGTGGGTAGTCCATCACTACATCTCAACTGTTCTATCGGGGATCATGCTGACTTGGTAAGTCATTAAAAAAAACTGTAATGCTTTAAATGACAAAGGACTGAATCTAGTGCAACAATAGTGCATCTACTAGAAGCGGCATTTTGCCCTTTTGACCTATTTCCATTGGGTCTGTATATCATCAATTAACAGTATTGGACATGTGTATACTCTTTTATGGCCTACAAGTCAGGGCTTTCTTCAGTAGTCAGCAAATGCCCTTATGCTTCAGGAATCAAACAATGTTAAACACCTGGCATCCACTTTATTAGAAAGAACTTAGCTTAGAAATAGTTGTCCATCATTCACAGTTTGTTCCCCATAACCCCGTCTATACATGGACACTTCATGCGTTTTGAGTATCAGAATTATACCTGGATAAGACCCAGCCACATAAAAACTCAAGTGTAAACACGCCCAAGATTCATTTAAACCAGATTCAAATCCGATCACTCAAACCATTTCAGGAGGCATTAAAGCCACATGTTATAGCCAAGATGAGTCTGGCAATCAAAACCCCTCCAGACTGATTAACTGACTAACTGGAGACACATTTGACTAGTGAGTGTAAACGCATGTGGCTAAAACCTTATCAGGATACAATCCAGATACAACTCATGTGTAAATGGGATCATAGACTTATTAGCACGATACGTTAGAATCCTAGACCTACCATAGACATGCTAGCACTTTAGCCCTGATCCAGTCATAGACATGCTAGCACTAGAGTCCCGATCCAGCCATAGATATGCTACCACTAGAGTCTCAAAACAGTCATAGACATGCTAGCACTATAGCCCCGATCCAGCCATAGACATGCTAGCACTATAGCCCCGATCCAGCCATAGACATGCTAGCCCTAGAGTCCCGATTCAGCCATAGATATGCTACCACTAGAGTCTCAAAACAGTCATAGACATGCTAGCACTATAGCCCCGATCCAGCCATAGACATGCTAGCACTATAGCCCCGATCCAGCCATAGACATGCTAGCACTATAGCCCCGATCCAGCCATAGATATGCTACCACTAGAGTCCCAAAACAGTCATAGACATGCTAGCACTATAGCCCCAAAACAGCCATAGACATGCTAGCACTATAGCCCCAATCCAGCCATAGACATGCTAGCACTATAGCCCCGATCCAGCCATAGACATGCTAGCACTATAGCCCCAATCCAGCCATAGACATGCTAGCACTATAGCCCCGATCCAGCCATAGACATGCTAGCACTATAGCCCCAATCCAGCCATAGACATGCTAGCACTATAGCCCCAAAACCGTCATACACATGCTAGCACTATAGCCCCGATCCAGCCATAGACATGCTAGCACTATAGCCCCAAAACAGCCATAGACATGCTAGCACTATAGCCCCAAAACAGCCATAGACATGCTAGCACTATAGCCCCAATCCAGCCATAGACATGCTAGCACTATAGCCCCGATCCAGCCATAGACATGCTAGCACTATAGCCCCAATCCAGCCATAGACATGCTAGCACTATAGCCCCAAAACAGCCATAGACATGCTAGCACTATAGCCCCAATCCAGCCATAGACATGCTAGCACTATAGCCCCAAAACCGTCATACACATGCTAGCACTATAGCCCTGATCCAGCCATAGACATACTAGCACTATAGCCCCAAAACAGCCATAGACATGCTAGCACTATAGCCCCAAAACAGCCATAGACATGCTAGCACTATAGCCCCAATCCAGCCATAGACATGCTAGCACTATAGCCCCGATCCAGCCATAGACATGCTAGCACTATAGCCCCAATCCAGCCATAGACATGCTAGCACTATAGCCCCAAAACCGTCATACACATGCTAGCACTATAGCCCTGATCCAGCCATAGACATACTAGCACTATAGCCCCAAAACAGCCATAGACATGCTAGCACTATAGCCCCAAAACAGCCATAGACATGCTAGCACTATAGCCCCGATTCAGCCATAGACATGCTAGCACTATAGCCCCGATTCAGCCATAGACATGCTAGCACTATAGCCCCGATCCAGCCATAGACATGCTAGCACTATAGCCCCGATTCAGCCATAGACATGCTAGCACTATAGCCCCGATTCAGCCATAGACATGCTAGCACTATAGCCCCGATCCAGCCATAGACATGCTAGCCCTAGAGTCCCGATTCAGCCATAGATATGCTACCACTAGAGTCTCAAAACAGTCATAGACATGCTAGCACTATAGCCCCAAAACAGCCATAGACATGCTAGCACTATAGCCCCGATCCAGCCATAGACATGCTAGCACTATAGCCCCGATCCAGCCATAGACATGCTAGCACTAGAGTCCCGATCCAGCCATAGATATGCTACCACTAGAGTCTCAAAACAGTCATAGACATGCTAGCACTATAGCCCCGATCCAGCCATAGACATGCTAGCACTATAGCCCCGATCCAGCCATAGACATGCTAGCACTAGAGTCCCGATCCAGCCATAGATATGCTACCACTAGAGTCTCAAAACAGTCATAGACATGCTAGCACTATAGCCCCGATCCAGCCATAGACATGCTAGCACTATAGCCCCGATCCAGCCATAGACATGCTAGCACTAGAGTCCCGATCCAGCCATAGATATGCTACCACTAGAGTCTCAAAACAGTCATAGACATGCTAGCACTATAGCCCCGATCCAGCCATAGACATGCTAGCACTATAGCCCCGATCCAGCCATAGACATGCTAGCACTATAGCCCTGATCCAGCCATAGACATGCTAGCACTAGAGTCCCAAAATAGCCATAGACAAGCTAGCACTATAGCCCCAAAACAGTCATAGACATGCTAGCACTATAGCCCCGATCCAGCCATAGACATGCTAGCACTATAGCCCCGATCCAGCCATAGACATGCTAGCACTATAGCCCTGATCCAGCCATAGACATGCTAGCACTAGAGTCCCAAAATAGCCATAGACAAGCTAGCACTATAGCCCCAAAACAGTCATAGACATGCTAGCACTATAGCCCCGATCCAGCCATAGACATGCTAGCACTATAGCCCCGATCCAGCCATAGACATGCTAGCACTATAGCCCTGATCCAGCCATAGACATGCTAGCACTAGAGTCCCAAAATAGCCATAGACAAGCTAGCACTATAGCCCCAAAACAGTCATAGACATGCTAGCACTATAGCCCCGATCCAGCCATAGACATGCTAGCACTATAGCCCCGATCCAGCCATAGACATGCTAGCACTAGAGTCCCAAAACAGCCATAGACATGCTAGCACTATAGCCCCAAAACAGCCATAGACATGCTAGCACTATAGCCCCAAAACAGCCATAGACATGCTAGCACTATAGCCCCGATCCAGCCATAGACATGCTAGCACTATAGCCCCAATCCAGCCATAGACATGCTAGCACTATAGCCCCGATTCAGCCATAGACATGCTAGCACTATAGCCCCGATTCAGCCATAGACATGCTAGCACTATAGCCCCGATCCAGCCATAGACATGCTAGCACTATAGCCCCAAAACCGTCATAGACATGCTAGCACTATAGCCCCAAAACAGCCATAGACATGCTAGCACTATAGCCCCGATCCAGCCATAGACATGCTAGCACTATAGCCCCGATTCAGCCATAGACATGCTAGCACTATAGCCCCGATTCAGCCATAGACATGCTAGCACTATAGCCCCGATCCAGCCATAGACATGCTAGCACTATAGCCCCGATTCAGCCATAGACATAGCACCATAGCTAGCATAGCCACTGAAGTGACCAGTTATAAACGGGGTATTAAAGTGGTCCCAAACCCCAAAATATCCAACCAAGAGTGGCTCAGAAATTAGCGTTGGTGATAGACTAATGGATGACCAACCAAAACATATGGGGTACAATCTCCGTACACCAGCAATGTGGACCTACAAGCTAGTTTTGCTAATAACACTGTCTTAAATGATCCATGACTTAGCAGATTACTACTGTAATTAGTTTGGTGCTCTAATTCCCATCTCACTCTCAGTCAGCACTCTTCAGCAAGGCTGAGCTGTTGAATTGCTGTGTAATGTTTCATGCCCTGCCTCAGGCCTGATGGTGAACTGTACCAGATGTTCAGGACCCAGTTTCTGGGTTATTGTCTGTATCAGGGTAAGTGGCAAGCAAATTCACAGCATCACGATCTTTGCATATTTGATGCTTGAAGCAATATTGAGAAATGCTGTTTGCCTCCTGTCCCTGCAGGCTTTGTACAGTTCCTTCAGTATTACTATCAGAGTGGATGCCTCTACAGGCTCAAAGCTCTTGGGGAAAGGCACAACCTGGACTTGACAGTGGGTAAGGGGAACCTATCAATGCTTTGGGCCAATGTAGCTAACACAGGACAGAAGCTTGTGGTTAGCAATTAAGACAATTGTCTTGGCCTGTCGACTACATCTGGGAACATGTGATTAATGCTTCCACTGGAATTAGCAGTTCACTCATACCATCATGTGCCCTTGTGGAAGCACATGTAGACTGTAGACATACTGGGAGCTGAAAGCTCACTGAGCTTTGTTTTGCAGAGGGATTTCAGTCATGGATGTGGCGAGGGCTGACATTTCTGCTGCCATTTCTGTTCTTTGGTCATGTGAGTATGTTTCTGTGTCCCTGATGTTTGTTGATCACAGCAAGTATTTGTCAAAGAAGAGCCTGATTATTGATTTCAAGATAAAGGGCCCACATCCTCTTCAGCAAACTACCACAGTTTAGCCTGCGTGTTCACACTGAAGTCATATGGAGTGTTTCAGCCTAGATTGCTTGTTCAGTGAGTCCTTTATATACTCCAAAGAGCCGAAACATTATGACCTCCTGTCTAATATGCTGTTGGCCCTCAAGGTCCATAAACCGATGCCATGTTAAGCCTTACGAGAACCCGCCATTCATATTTCAACCATTGTCTGGTCTCCTCAATTATAATATAATTATAATTATAATCCCTGATTTAGCTCTGTTTAGGCCGTGGTCACGGTTTCTTCTCTGAGGGATTTGACATCAAATTTGTGAGGTGTAAGCAACCCCTGGTTTGTGTGGCTGTACTATTGACTGTAGAAAGCCTCAAATAACCTCTAAAAAGTTTTAAAAAGGTGCACGTATTTGTCCCTGAGCAGTGTACACTGTACAGCGAAATGTGTCCTCCGCATTTAACCCATCTGGTAGTGAACACACACTCACACACACACATGTGTTAGGGGCAGTGAGTACACACACACACCCAGAGCGGTGGGCAGCCAACTCCAGCACCCGGGGAGCAGAGAGGGTAAAGGGCCTTGCTCAAGGACCCAACAGTGGCAACTTGCCGAGCCCGGGAATCGAACCCACAACCCTGTTATCGATATCCCGGCGCTCTAACCGCTAAGCCACCACTGCCCCCATAGGTCTAGCGCCTCTGCTGGCTGGTTGCAGTATGGTGTGTAGCTCCACCCATCCTTGTATGTTTCAATTTTTAAAATGTGACCCTAACCTTAACCTTCTTAAGTCTTAAGTAGGCGGGGTTACACTTAGGAATTAAATGATTGACAGCCTTGGCTGTAAAGGGCTATTTGCACCATTATGCTCTTGCCACATTTATTTTCTTGTCTGGACCAAGTCCAAATACCACTTATAAACATTACCTATTCATCTTTTAATCGTCACCTTCTCGCAGCATCAGCTGTAAACTCAATGAAGGCGGTCTGAGATACTTCGTCTGTGAGAACGAGGTGGGCCTACCAGAAGAGTAGGCGAGTCTGTCTCCACCTCTGGTCTCCATCGCACAGACGGTGGTTGCAAATTTGACAACATGGCGGCCAGTTCTGGCTTTGTTTCTATAGAACAGAAGGGAATGGAGCCACGCGATGCTCTACAGGGATATTTTGCCTGTTGTTCTTATTTCTCTCACTGTTGTCTTTCAGTCCTGGCAGCTTTTTAACAGCATTACCCTGTTCCGAATGGCCAGCCTTCCTCAGTGTAAAGAGTGGCAGGTGAGTGCAGCAGTACAGATCTTTGTATCCAGTCCAGGTCTCTTTATAATGCTAATTACGTCTCTGTTTTATTTACATACTCAGTAGAATAATGCTCCATATTCTCCATTGTACTCGTCATTGCCTGAACTGGAGAGGCCTTTGTTGATGGATGTATCTCGTCTGTTCTCAACCAGGTTTCCATGTGTGGGCTTTGCTTCCTGATTTTATTCACTGGCAACGTTCTGACTACGCTTGCAGTGGTCCGTCACAAGCAGAAAGACAAGAACCGGGAAAAGCACAACTGACGAGCTGCTGATTTAATGTCCGTATCTGCTGAACTGATGGCACAGCAATAGATGAGAGACTCCTTGCAAATAATATGGTAGACATTTTATTCCAAAATGATAAAAAAACTATTCAAATATAAGCTTTATGAAACGAAGCAATCATCTAAATCAGCAGATGTTTAACAGTAGCACAATGCAGGGAGTCCCAGTCCCAGTCCCAGTCCCGCGGTATACTCAGTGAATACACAGTGGTGGCTCAGAGGTTAGAGCACCAGGCTATTAATGACAAGGTTGTGGGTTTGACAGCTGGGCTCTGCAAGCTGCCACCGTTGGGCCCTTGAGCAAGACACTGGAGTGGAGTGAAGGCTGCCCACCACTCTGGTGCACATGTGAGGTCCTTTTCTCTTCGTCCTCGTTGTTGAACATCTGCTTATTTAGATGACCACACGTTCCCTCATCCATCACACCGGATTCAGCACATTACTAATAAAAGAGCTTCTCATGCTGGGTCAGGTGTGTTAGAGAGCAGTGGAAACATTGTGCAGAACATGGGGTCCCCCAGGACTGATTTTGGAAACCCGTACACAGCATGGCGGAAATACCGTTATGTGTGAGCGGAGTCTGCAGAAGCTCAGGTCCAGTTCATTACAAATAATGAAGTGATTCAAAGTCATTCAAAATAAAAGATTTTTCAATAAAAGTAATATTTAAAAACGAGACCCTCGCTCTCGCCTCTGTCCTAGTAGTAAGTGAACTGTCCATGCCCATGTGAGTGTGTGAGGTAATAGGTGAGTTTGGTACCCTACAATGAACTGGCTCTCTCTCCAGGGGGGAATTTCTATCCTATGATCCTAGGGAAGCTCCGGTCCCACCTCAAGTGGATATACCTAGTAGGAGTGGATATTAGGATGGATGAATTTACAGGTATTGCCAAAAATATTGGCACCCCTTCACTTCCTCCAGAACATGAACCACCATCAATTTCTGTCTTCCGTCCACGTCCAGGGAGGTTAGCTACAGTGCCCTTTAGGGTGTAAACTTCTTAATGACACTGTACACAGTGGACACATGAACATGAAGATCTCTGGAGATTGACTTTGAGCTCTGAGCCTTGAGATTGCCCATATTTTTTACAATGTTGGTTCTCACATCTTCTGACTGACAGAGTCAACTTTCCTCTATTTAAACGGCTTAAACATGCGATTTTTATATTTCTAGCACCTGTCCCTCTTATCCAATTATTTATTACAATTTTTAAAAAGTGCCAATCTTTTTGTTTAGTCCATTTTTACAGAAATGCATTTTAGACTATTTAATTTTTTTTTTTATAAAAAAATATTTTTTTAAAATTATTATATATTTAATTTAATTTTTAAATTATTATTATTATCTATTATTTTTTATTATTATCTGTTAAAATAAAACAATGTGTTTGCACTATTAAATGTATTTTTTAAATTTTTATTTTAATATGTAAAATTTAAGCTACTGAACAAAAAGTTGTGCTGAAGTTGGAGAAGTGTGTATCTGTTGAGGATGTGAGCTTCTTGGCAATTACACAGTCAAAAACATTACATTTGAATTTTACCGGGGGTGTCCAAACATTTGCACACGACTCTGTGTGTGTGTGTGTGTGTGTGTGTGTGTGTGTGTGTGTGTGTGTATGTGTGTAAAGCAGTTCAAAATTATAAAGCTCAGCCAGACGACCAAGTGAAACAGCGCAGTCTGGCTGTGTTCTAATTAGAGCAAAGTACGGAAGGGTGCTTGTAATTAGGGAACGTGGCTTTTAGTTAAAACAAGTAACGAAGGGGAGTTAGTGAAGTAAGGGGACTTATATTGGGACGCGACCTCGTCCCATAAGTCCACCATCACAAACAACATGGCAGCGTCCTTCAGTGTGCATTTCTGAACTTAGCGAGCGGTCTGCACTGCACGCCCCGGCCTGGACAGTGGTCAGTGTGATGACGGACGTCTGACAGAGTTGTGTTTTTAACCCTTGCTCACAATTTCAGCACTTCCTCCCTTCACCTCCGACATGGCAGGTGAGCGCGTTTGGAGCTTGTACGCTGGAGACGTTGTGCTGTTAGCTCTCATGCTAACTAGCTAGCGACACTTCGTACACTGTTCCTAAGCTAACACGGCAGACAGTGTATTAAGCGCTAGTGTATTAAAGCAGATTTAGAGGTATTGGTATCGGAATGTCAGCTGCCACCAGTGAAGTGTGTTAAATATTGTATTAATGAGGACATGTGAGCGTTAATGCTCGTCTTGCCGCCAATATAGCTAGCTAGCCTCTCTTAGCAGTGTGGGTCACTCAGTCCGCTCACTGCAGCTCACTAGTACTAGCTACGTCTACATCTGCACGTTTGCTGTTAATGCTGTTATTATTAGTATTTATTACAAATGAATGGTCTTTGTAAAAAAAAAAAAAAAAAAAAAAAAAGGGCTTTCTCTCATCTGTTTAGCTTAGCCAGGTTAGCTAATTCTACCAGGCTGCCCAAACCTGTGCATTTCACTGTACTGCAAAGGACAATAACTGGACTTCTGTTAGCATCACTTAGCTGTTATTCCCAAAAGGCAGCAATAATATAAAGTTAAAGATGACATGCTTTAATAGTTTAAGTAAGATTATTATTATCCCCCCCCCCCCAACCTTTCAAAATAACAATGAAAAAAAATGTCCAGAAGCAACAGTTACTCTTTGCATGGTCACTAGTTAGTAACAAGCTTTGGGTAACTGTCCTGCCCTGTCCTGTCCTGCCCTGTCCTGTCCTGTCCTGTCCTGCCCTGTCCTGCCCTGTCCTGTCCTGCCCTGTCCTGCAGAAGGCTTCTAGTTCTGTGAGATAATTCTTAAGCTGGTATTTCGTGCACTTCTCTTTTTTGCATGGGTCTAGGCCTGTCCTGGGGCAGTGGTGGCTCAGCGGTTAGAGCACCGGGTTATCGATAACAGGGTTGTGGGTTCGATTCCCGGGCTCGGCAAGCTGCCACTGTTGGGCCCTTGAGCAAGGCCCTTTACCCTCTCTGTTCCCCGGGCGCTGGAGTTGGTTGCCCACCGCTCTGGGTGTGTGTGTACTCACTGCCCCTAACACATGTGAGTGTGAGTGTGTGTGTGTGAGTGTGTGTGTGTGAGTGTGTGTGTGTGAGTGTGTGTTCACTACCAGATTAGTTAAATGCGGAGGACACATTTTGCAAATACAAATACATGCACCATAGATTTTCAGTCATGTTTAGGTCGGTGGGGCCGTGAAGGCCGTGACACAACCCTTCCTTCCTTCCTTTTTTCTGTGGTGTGTTTAGGCTGGTGTGTTTAGGCTGGTCATCCTGCTGTAGATGCCATCCTCTTTTCATCTTCAGCTCTTGTGATTTAGTTGAATCCCTTCTTCCCTAGACCGGGAAAGGGTTTCTTGTGCCACTGGCTGCAACACAAGTCCAAAGCATGATCGATGCACCTCCATGCTAAACAGTTGGAGAGGTGTTCTTTTCATGATATTTAAACACTTTTTTTTTTTTTTTTTTTTGCAATACACAATATTTATCACTGTGATTATTCATGTAATCACAGGCTAAAAACCTCACAGATTCTTTTCTGTACTGAATACAGTGCTTTTTATTGAACATCTGCTGCTCTTCATCTAATTAAACCAGTGTAATGAAACCTGCAGCTGATCCGTGTTTATTAAGCACTGACAGTATCTTTTGATATGCTTAGAAAAGCATGTTATCATGAGAAGAAAATTGATCACAATATGGTAAAATATCGTCATATTGACCAGCTCTGCTCTACCAGCTGAACACTTTTGCTCATTGTGTTCAGAAACGCATGTAGGTTTGTTTAGACATTCCTTTGGAAACTTCGGACACTGAATTTTAGAGTGAGGATGCAGGAGTCTGTGCATAGTAGAACAGTGCACCGCCACTCTGCTAAATCTTCCTGAAGGTCTTTTGCAGGCAAATGTTGGGTTTTTAGCAAACCTACCAAAGGTTCTACTACTTGGTTTTACTCAGCTTTCTGGATTTGAAATTTCTTAATTGATTGATCAATTAAGTGATTAATTGATTGATATTCAGAGTGCTAGGCTGCAGATTGTTGGGACATTTATAAACCAACAATAATAATGCACAAATATTTGCTTGAAAATGGTAAAAGGAAATGTTTCATATTTAACTGTATGCCTTTTGAAGATCCATTCATTGTTTACTTAGTAAAGTATTCACAAGAACCAGAGATCTTGAACACGGATGCCCGAAAATGTGCACGTCGTGCAGTATTTTCACACCCAAAGTTACCAATTCTAAATGTTATTATTTTTTTAGGGTCAGTCTGTTATGGAAATATTACAGTGGCTTTTGTAACCTAGGAAAATGTAATGATTTTGAAGAGGTTTGAATGCTTTCTTTTTTTTCAATGTTCAAAAAAACATGTCAACTTATTTTTTTCTGGTAATAATATTGTGCAGGGGCGATGGACAGTGCTTGGAGTTACGCTGAAGGCTGGCTTTGGACGGTGTGGCAGAGCCGGCTGTATGTGTACACGGCTGCAGCTGTTCTTTTGGGACTATGGCTGACTGTGAACATGACCCTGAAAAAGGTAGGACACTTCCCCACAATAAAATCTGCTTTCACGTGTCTCGTTGATTGTATGGGCTGCAGGAGTTTCGCATAGGAGGCTGAAAAGAGTAATTTCATTTTAAAGTCTTCATATCCTAGTATGATGATGATGATGACGATGGTGTTGTTATATTATAATCATAAATTTTTTTAAACAGAAAAAAGCGGCTAATGCTGTAAGCCCTCAGCGTGGCAAGCCTGAGAAAAAGAAGGTCCTGGAAAAAGAAAAAGTTGTCCATGTTGAAGGTGTAAGGATCTTTTATGGGTCACAGACTGCAACGGCAAAGGTTTGTGTTCATGATAATCAAGTATATCTAAAAATCGAATATAAAAAAAAAAAATCCTATATGCTTTCTATGTGTATGGAAAAATATACAATATTTCGACAATTTTAACCAATATACAACCTCTTGGAAATTGTTTTTTATAGAACATTGTAAAAGCTGTTCAGTACAGCACCAAAAAGGCGATAGCGGTGGCCAATTTGACAAATTTTAATTATTGTGATACACAATCCGCTTTTCAAAGCATATCAAAAATATTGTCTCGGTATGGGAGAGAGTTTGAATATAGTTTTTTAAATGGGTATAGTGATGAATATTGTTCCAGCAAATCAAATAACACTATATTGAACCCTTTTTACTTAGACTGTACTTGAATTATGTGATCAGTGCAACCCCTGTAGATACTTTGTCCTATGTGAGCTGCAGTATATAAGAGCAGCTGAGGCACTCTGTCAGTAAATTAGTGGAAATTACTGATGAGCAAAATGGGAAAAGGCTAGATGTTGATGATCTAAGGCTCGAACACTTGAATACTTCTGCCCAGGGGTTTGCCAGAGAGCTTGCTGAAGATGTCTGTGCTGCTGGATTCCAGTCCGAGGTGATTGACATGAAAGATTATGATCCAGATGACAGATTGTCAGATGAGGTGGGTTCTCCTTTTTCCTTTTAAGATTCTTTACTCTCTTTTACTCTTTTCATCAGATCTCTTTTTATGACCGTATTGGTCAGAGCAGCCTAGGGTTTTTTTTTTTCTTCCTTTCTTCTTCTTTTAAGAATTTAGTATTTCTCTAACTTCAGTTGTGTCAGAGCCTGCCCTGATCTCACATCGGTCTGCAAGGAAACGACACTTCAGATGGGTTTTAGGTTGGCGGCTTCCTTTTTGATTCTGTATTCATGCTTGAAGAATGCTAATCACTCCAGTCTAGTACTGCTGCTCAGGTTTCTCACACTGGAGACGGTGACACTCAAATCCTCTTCCATTGGAAAAGCAGCCAGGAAAGTTGTGAAGTTGTGCCAAGGGCAGTGCTTGGTTTTGATCTTTGCCCTGAGTCGGGGTTATGTTATAACCACGATTAGAGTCTGTACTGATTTTATTCTGCAGACCTCAGTGCAGTCCAAGTGGGCTATCTGGGCATAAAAGGGAGGATTTTGGGAAGTGCTCCAATTTGCTTTTATATTATATTTTATTTATATATATTTAAATTGTTTGTATGTATTATTGTTATTTTATTTGACAAGATTTATCACGTTTTAGAAGGTCTTTGCAGTACAATTGTGCATAAAGCTGAAGCCAAACAGATTGTAAATGTTGCAATTAGTGCTTCTTCAAATCCCACCAAAGATTTTTAATGGGGTTCAGGTTAGGCGACTGTGATGTCCACACCAGAATCCTCCGAATCCTTTGCCGTTTGACTGGGATAATTGTCCTTTTGTCACCGTCTTTGGACATCATGTCCTGCGTTTGGTTTGTTTAGACAAAATCAGTTTTAAAAATGCCTGAGACCCAACTGCTCAGGAAGCACACCCTTAAGCCCCCTACACAGGCTTCTCACAATACCTTTCTGGAATTTTAGCCCATTTCAAGTTTGTGTTCTGGCTTTGCCCTGGTGCAGACTTTAGTCTGTTTTGGAGTAGTGGCTTCTTTCTTGCACGGCAGCCTTTCAGGCTTTGGCGATGTAGCACTCTCAATAGTGGATGTAGACACTTTGGTAGCTGATGCTTCCAGGTTCTCCATCTGTTGCTTTGTTGTTGTCTTTGGTTTCATTTGAACCTTTCAGTCCAAAATGTATTCGGCCCTGGGACGCTCCGGGTGCTTTCTTCCTGAACCGTGAAGTGTTTGTGTTGTTCCAGGCTGCTTACATTTGCATAAAATTGTTTGTACTGTTGCTTTTGGTACCCTTTTTAGTTGTGTGGAGTGGAAATCAGTTTTGTGGAGGTCACATGTATGTATTTATTTTATTTATTTATTTATGCATGCTGAGGTTTAGAATTTTCCCTTTGTGCCATGAGCTTTCAAGTCACAGACTCCAAAGTAGGATCCTAGGTACATTATTAACCCCTAATGTGGCAGTTAGCCACCCAGAGAATTAAAAATGACCTCTAGTGAAAGCAAAGATGCTCTTAATTGACTGACCTTAATTGGCAAAAATTCTACCTTTAGCCTAGCTGTGTATTAAATGTTTTTATTTTTTTTATTTAAACCATCCTTTCTAACTGGCATCTGACAGCAAGAACATTTTTATAGTGTTTTAAGTGTTTAAGTCTTACAAGTTTATTCTTTTGGATTTAATCTTCTTGAATCTTTTTCCATTCAAATTTTTATTTACTTTTATTTACTTTTTATTACGTTTATTTACGTTTCATTGCTCAGTCCTTATTTTAAAAGCTCTTGGTCTTGATTGAAGGTCTTCAAAGTATCTGTGTGACTAGTAATTATTTAGTTGTCAGAAATGTATGATCACTTGCAAAGTGATGAAAGCAGTCTTAGTCATAATCTGTCTGGAGTTTTAAAGCTGTGTCGTATATAAAAAAAAAAAAAAATGAAAAATTGTGTTTTTTTTAAAGATAATATTAGTGCCTAAGAAACATTATTCTGTGGCTTATGTATTCTCCTCAGGCTTCAGTAATCAATCATTCTTCAACACTCTGTGCCCGTGTGGAGCGCTGTTTACTGTCAGCAAGGAAATTGCATTCTACTATGGCAGCAAACATGGAAATTAGCCTTTAGTCTACAGGATGTGTTGTAGATTCATGATGGGGAAATGTTGACGGATGCCCATGGCCTTCCAATACTTAATGCCTAGTGTATCGATCCTCCTTGCTTACAATCAGTCAGAGTATGTGGGGCAGAATGCAAAAGGTTTACCTGGACTTGCACTACTACTTCTACACTTGACACTTCTACTGAGTCAGGTGAAAAGTTCATGAAGCTAGTGAGCTGGCTCTGCATGCTGCTATCATGTATTAACGGTAGTGTTTGTATTAATTAGTTCATTAGGTTGTTTAAGCAGTGCATGTTACAACCAACATTGTCTGATAGAAGACCTAAATAATATATTGGTAGCAGGTTAGAAAGCCATGCCCAGCTCAAAACCATGTTTTCTTTTCCTCTCCAGTGCACAAGCAAAATGATTTGTGTGTTTCTTGTGGCCACATACACTGATGGGAAGCCCACTGAGAATGCAGAGTGGTTCTGTAAATGGCTCGAAGAGGCATCCACAGACTTCCGTTATGGCAAAACCTACCTAAAAGGAATGAGATACGCAGTCTTTGGGCTCGGGAACTCTGAGTATGTTGGCCATTACAATACGGTAAGAGCTCTCCCACTTTCCAGCACTGTATGTTGTAAAAGTGTCAGTGGTGACTTTATTGGTCTATTCAGTAATAAACTTTCTTTGCTTAGAACTTGCATGTCCAGTGCATAGCTGCTCCCAAGGTCTTTAAATTGCCCAGTTTCTTACTCCAAGTCAGCAGCTACACCAGCTACATTCTGATGCCTGAAAAAAGTTTGATTAAAACAGTCCCAGCAGCTGTAATTTGATCAGTAAATTCAAATCCTATTGACTGTGTTTTTCGGCAGGTGGGCAAAAATGTGGACAAGTGGCTGTGGGCTCTCAGTGCCTCTCGGATCTTGAGCCGCGGAGAGGGCGACTGCAACGTGGTAAAAAGCCGCAACGGCAGCGTGCAAGCCGATTTCCAGGCCTGGAAGGCCAAGTTCCTGACCCGCCTGCAGGCCCTGGCCAGGGGTGAGAAGAAGGCGTGCAGCGGCAAGTGCAAGAAAAGCTCCTGCAAGAATAAGAAGAAGCACCAGCAGGAAGCAGAGGGCGACCACCTGTCTCCAGAGAAGCACAGCTCAGAGGTAAGCTGAGGAACGGTGGGGGTTTCTGAGGCATTTTAATGATGTTAAGAACCTTTTTTTTTTAAAGTTTAGAATGTGTTCATAAGAAGTCCCAGATTGTCTACTGTATGTTTTTGAAGCAAAGTAATATGAAAACATTTCTTAAACACAATTTTATGCCTTTGCTTTCTCACTACAGCCACCTTCTGGTACCACTTAGCTGTTCTCTCATGACTCTAATTTATGTGTTAAGATATGGGTGCTTTTGTGTCATAGAGATATTGATAGTGTAGTTCCCTTCCTAAGCCTAAAACTAGAGTTGCACTGATACCGTATCGGTGCTGATACTGGCACTTGCACACAGTATCGGTATTGGCAATAGAGCACCGATACTGTGATGCCCTACGTTGCATATTTTATGAAACCAATCGCGTAAGAGCCATTCATAAACAGTTATTACCGTTAAACAGACATTTAATGGAACTTTTACATTATAGCATTTTCTTTCCATGTGGTGTCTTTCTGAAACCAATAAATGAGTTGCAGCAGCTTGTTTAAAGGCCACGCACTAAAGTTTAGAACCTTTTTGGTCAAGCTTAGCTGCTGTGTTCGTGTTTCTGCATTGTGGCAATTTTAATTTTTCCATAGCTCTGAAGCTTTTCAAATGTGCAGCTCCTCCACCAGTAAACACTGTTCTTTCGAGCTTATTAGATCCTATTTGGGACCAGATATAAACAAGCACAACCTATAAAAAGTTGAACACTATAATTATCCAGTATTTAAGTCAGAGTTGGTATCGGTATTCTGTACTCAGTATCGGCAGATACTTGAAAATCTGGCATCTGTATGGGAAAGGAAAGTGGTTTTGGTGCAGCCCTGCCTAAAACTAAGCTTGTAGCTGTGTCTGAGAGTTTGTGGTCAGATAAGGCTGTTTTTATTTAGTAGTTTAGTAGTTACACCCAATTTATAAGTTTAAAAGGCATAATATAGACTTGGACCTGTGCGCCACTCTAAAGTCAAGCATGGCCCTAATTTACCCAGTTTGTCTGCACACTCGCATCACCTCTATAACTAGAAACCTCACTGTTCAGCCTATTTTTAGGTGACCTTAGCAAACAACACATCGCAGTCATGGAAGCAAGAAGAAAGCATATTAGGCTGGTAAAGTTGTAGGCATGCTGATGATGTACACATTTTTGTTTATGCATTATAAGTACTAAGGAAATTAGGTCATTCTTAGAATTCTGGTCAGTTCGGACTATTGT
Organism: Salminus brasiliensis; assembly: GCF_030463535.1. NCBI lineage: Eukaryota > Metazoa > Chordata > Actinopteri > Characiformes > Bryconidae > Salminus > Salminus brasiliensis. The sequence goes on from NC_132888.1 coordinate 23,161,493, forward strand.
CCTACTTTGTGAAGCTTGATAACATCAGGTCCATCACCTGTATCCATAGATCTTCATAAAAATTGAGTCATACTCTGAGAAATGTGGACTCTGATTCACTCAGTATATGTTACAGGTACAATATCTGGATGTTATTGCTAATTCTGAAAGACGTGTGTATGTACGTGTGTGTGTGTGTATGTATGTATATATGTATGTGTGTGTGTGTGTGTGTGTGTGTGTGTGTATATATATATATATATATATATATATAAATATAAATAAATTATAATTGTGTCTGTGTGTGTACTGAAAACCTTGGTCAGTACAGATCTATGAGGTAAAAGTGGGTGCTGTCTTTGATGTTGCAGGAGCTGTTTGAGTCTAGCAGTGATTCAGAGTCTGCAGGCGAAGAGGAGAAGGCTCATGGCTCGGTCATCGACATGGAAGATCTCGGAAACGTCATGAACCACATGAAGAAAGCCAAGGTATGATCTGTGCTTTTCCGCAGCAACAAAAAAGCAGAGAGTTTATTGTGAACCAAGAAATATGGAGTCGTTCGCCGATAGAAACCAAGTAAACTATGACCAAAAAAAAGTTATCACTGATAAATAACAACAGGGCAAATTTACTGTATTAATTCATTATCTGTTTAGTTTGCTTAAATAGTCTTCATGGCACATACTGTTAATGCTAGCTAGCCAGTGAAATTCCAGCAAGCAGCTTTTTGGCTTTCGGTTGTATGGTAGATTTTAGGTTAAATGTAGGTGTCCATTATTGGGAGGTCAGTAGTGGTGTAGCTGATTAGAATTGGTCTGTAATCCATACGGGAACGCACAGGAACCACAGATTAACTGCCCAGGTTTAATAATAATAATTTAATAGTGTGGAATACACTATTTAACTTTATTTTTTATGAACTGTCATGAAAGCCCAATTACGCAGTTTCAAATTTGAAACGACAGATTCAGGAAGTGAAAAAAGACAGAGAGAGGAGAGAAAGGTAGATTAAACTAGGTAACGTTGAGGGGTTTTACCAGTTAAATAGAACATTTGCTATGTAATGTAAAGCCTGTCGCGTAGCGGAAATGTCACGTTGCGTTCAAATATTTGAAGGCATGTTCAAAGGCCGCAGGAAGCCACAGTATATCACACGTGCCTTGTAATTTACATGGAGAAAGGCAGCCAAATGCTAAGGTCAGGTTACCTCAGCTAATTGGTCTCCTAGCCCTATTTTTCAGGTAGAAACGAGTCATTTCACAATGGGTGAAAGATGCCGTATGTGTAAATAGATCTGAATAAATAGTTTACAGAGCTTGAACACTGCCATTTCTTGTCAGCAGAGGCGCTGCCAGGGATCTTTAGGCCCCATGAAAAGAAATTACTCTTAACAATTCTGCTAAAATACTCAATTCATATATATTTTAGTGCTCCTATCAGTCACAGTCCCTTAGAATCATCCTAACTACGTCACCACCCCACATACGTCACACCATGCTTCAGATTTTTTCACACTGGTTTCAACTACATTGATTAAAATCAAGCACATTATTAATTGTGGTTTTTAAATAAAAAATGCTCTCTGTAATGCTTTGTTGCACAAGCTCAGATTGCAGTGCACTACAGGCAGCATTGAGGTGATATTGTGGGCTTCTGTTGTTTCAGTGCTCTGTATTGAAAGAAATTGCTCGTGGCACAGGCAGAAGAGCGGAAGATGGTTTAATTCGGTGTTTAATCAATTATACAATATTACTTCAGTATTTCTGATTCTAAATATACAATATTGTACATGACCTAATACTGACTATCTAGTCGGACTGCTAGAAAATCTTTCTTGTGTGGTCCTGGAAGCAGGGCTGTTTTTTTTTTATTTTTTTATTTTTTATTTTTTTTTATTATTATTTCTCCCGCCACACCTGTGCCTTTCTGCGGACCACTGGTTGCATCTATTGCTCCTTTGAGTTAAGTTATTTATTTATTTATTTATTATCAGAAGAACTTGCCAGTTTTGAAATGTGCATAAGCAGTGTTACTCAGCCAGTAGATTAACCAATTATTTTAATGGTGGCTAATCTCAGTCTTACTGCACACCAGACTTTTGACATAGCAGCTTTCTCTCATCCAAAAGTGGCTCTTTTGTCCATCCAGCCCCGTGAACTAGTGTCCCTGTAGGGAGGGAGCGAAGGAGCGATGGCCGGGGAGAGTGAGCGGCTCCATTGAAGGAGACTGAGTGGCAGATGGTTTGCTACAGTAGACAGCAGCTCCAGCAGGCGCTGGGAGGATTTACGTAACCGTGAACTGTGATCACTGACGCCCACTCTGCAGGCCTGTGTGGAGGAGTGATTCATGAGAGAGAGCAGAGAGAGCGCAGAGAGAGATCTCCCTGTACACACACACACACACACTCTTACTCACACGCACTGAGAGACAGAAGTACAGGCATCTCCCTTCAGTTCAGCATGAATGTTTGATCTGCAGTACAGGAGCACAATGAGCAATTAAACTGCTACAAGTGATGCTTTGAATATTTTCAGTTGGCTGTGTCTGTCTTAATCCTGCCTGCCAGATCCACTGAACAGAAACTACCAGGTAATTTGTGTTGACAGTGACCCGAGATCCGGACACACGTTTTCAATGGAAAGTCTTTCTTTTTTTTGCATTTCTCTCACCTAGGGATATACAGTTTGGTGAAACATTTTTAGATACATACAGCACATAATCTCACCATACATGAAGGCACTTTTTATAATGTATGATAAACTGCCATGAGATTTTTAGATCCATCGTTGCATTTGCTTGAGGTTGTTATGAAAAGTCAGTAGCCGTAGAAGTAGTGTTATATACTTATGTAGTGCAATGTGTAGAAAAAAGTAAATGTGTGTATAAGACAACAAAAAACGAGCAACTAAATGAGTTAGAGACAGTAAACTAACCTGCAAATATTAGAAATAGTAAAAAAAGTGACACTCTACGATTTGGGAGTTTGGAGACCTCTCTGGTGAGACTGTGTAATTGCACTGAGCATTGTGTTGTGGTCTGGCTGAATCTGATGACTGTGAGTTTACGTTCTTTACGTTGCCTTAGAGGATGTCATTCTTATCCGCATAATTAATCATTTTTATTTAGGATTCAAACCACTTAAATGCACACATTCTGCATACCCATGATTTTAGTTTGTTTAGTCTTGTTTAAATAATACAAATATAAACACATTACCGATCACATTCATCCCATCTCCAGTTGTTTACTGGTGTAGGGCAGGGAGTACAGGTGGCTTTATTAGTGTGGAAGCAAAGCCCTCTTTTTCATAACTAGGAGGTAGAAAGTATTCATAAGAGATGTCCCATCCTTTTGAACAGAGGAGGATGGGTCCCCCTTGTGAGTCTTGGTTCCTCCAGATCTGAGAGAGTTTTCCCCTCTTGCTTCTGTTGCCTGTGTCTTTGTCACGGGGGACTTTTATTTTAATGTAGTTGATCTTCTGTCCTCTAACTGATTCTGTAAAGCTGCTTTGTGACAACGCCAGTTGTAAAAATATGCTATACTAATAAATTTGATGTGAAGTGTATCAGGTACAGCTAGTTACATGTGTCCAGTAGCTAGCTATTTAAGCAGCATCCACTCGGTCAGGTATCCGTTTTGGTGGTCATGTGGATTTGCGTTACAAAACAAATCATTTAAATAACAGGATGGCACCAGAAATTGTTTAAAGCATAGTGACTAGCTATTTAGTTTCAATGCAATAGAAAAAGAACCATTGAACCATTTTATACCATTTAAATGGTAGAAAAAACGCATATATATATGTATGTGTGTGTATGTATATATAATATGGGTTTTTGTTTATACTCAGATTTCTATTATAAACATGGTTCTTTAATGTAGTTCTTGTGTGGCATCACTCAAAGAACCTTTTGAAGCACCTTCTATTTTAAAAGTATATTCTGTTTATAAAATTAAATAATATAAATAAATATATATGCTTGCAACTCAAGACAGCCAGTTAAAGCAAAGGGAGAGGAAGAACAGCTTTGTCAGCAAACTGTTCTCCATAGCCTAGCTTCACTTGCATGAAGCAGGCACTGCAGACATGTTTTGTTTATTTATTTATGTATTTATTTATTTGTGTGTTGGTGATTTTCACCACATTTAAAGAATGTTTTTTAAAATGTATAGCTAGCTCTTTCACTGGTAGTCAGTCAGGCACAACCAAAGAGAGTAAGCTCTAGATGCCGTTTGGGAGGTGGTGTGTGAGGGGTGGGCTGTTGTGAAAATATCAGTTCAAATTCTATTGCTTCATAGGATCACTTTCGGTTTGCTAGATAGCTTGAAGTCCTGCAGGATCTTATCACGAAGAGCAAGAGCAGGGCAGCGACAGCAGACTGCTCCTTTAAAAAGAGACAACAGAGGGGAAAAAGTACAAGAGAAAGAAAAAGGTGGTGTTCTGAGGTCTGGTCAGCTACTAGTTTATGTAGTTATGCACTGCTAACTATTTGGAGTCTATAATTGTTTTGTGATGTCGTCTTAAGGTCAGTGCAGCTTTTTAGTGTTGTAGTGGGACTGATGATGATGATGATGATGCCCTGATGTACTAATAAGTTATAAATGCATATCATCATAATGCCCATCCTCTACGTCTCCTATTTATTTCTAAGGCATTTCAGTGTTGTGAGAAATGACTGAAGTTCTTGGTGATATGGATCTGGTGGCCTGGTAATTGTTTGTTGAGGCTCCATTAATTTTTCACAAGGCTCGAGGCAGTAACCGTGTTTCCATTGATTGTCATAATAATATTTGAAACACTCGGTGGTTTTCTTAGGAAATGCTCCAGCTTTAAAATACAGATATGGTATTGGTTGTATGGATGATGAACCTTCTTTAACAGACAAAGAAAAAAAGGTGAACAAAACCAAATAGAAAGACTTTATTATTTCTGCATGATAAAATATGATTAATAGTAATAGCTGACATACTGATAAATAAAGCACTGAAAATTATTTTCATTCATGTTTTTTTAATATTTAGATATAATAAGTCAATATGTAATACTATGATATTATATAATATACAACATGCTTATTGTATAAATGTGTATTATAGTTCCCTTTTAATAACTTCAGTAGGGCTCTAGTTATTAGTTATTGGTCCAGTGTTTATAGTATATTGTTAATTTATATTAAATAGATTTAATACATTTAACATTTAAACGTTAGCGTTAAAAAATAAATAATAATAAAAAAATAATAATATATATTTATATTATATAAATAATATATATTGATTTAAAACAACTAGTAATTACATTTTCCATGCTGCTAAAATCATTATTATGTATTTTTAATTAATTATAGTATAGTGCAATCATTATAAATCATTTAAAATGACTAAATATAGTAAAAATGCTGTTCATTAGAGAATTTTAAAAGACTTGCCAATAAAGTCCAGCAAATCAAATTTTTGTTCTTCTGTTCTTTTTGTTACTCTCCAGTTTGGATGTTTAATGATTGGCCCTTTTTATAGCGAAGCCACATGAGCAAGTCGTCTACTTTGTAATCATTATTTCTGGTCCAGACACCATCTGCTCAGTTCAGAATTCTGAAACCGTCCTCACACTTGATCGATGGAGCTGTTTCACATCAGAGAAACTCTGGAGTTTACCGCAACACAACACCTTACAAGAGAGCTGTGTTTTATTTTTAAGCACCGTTGCTGTTAGTTTAATCAAAAACAGATGCAGAAGAGGAATAGTTCTAAATACAGTGTCTGGACCTTTAATTGTCTAGAGTTACTCCGAGTCGGCTGCAGAGGGCATCACAGACGTATAGTATTTTTGACCGTGCCTGTTGAGCAACCTCACCTTTAGTTGTGAATTCATCCTTGGTATGGCTGAACAGGTTCAAATCAAAGCTTCAGTAGGATTGGATATTCTGTTCGTTTACAGGTCATTATGATTGGTATGTACCAAGATAGGTGAATGGTTATTTGGAAATCTAGGTTTTAGAAGTGTTTCATGTTTTGTGAATGAGATCTTATTCAAAACAAAGCGCAGATCATTGTAGACTTCTACATAAGTGCATGTCTATGTACCTGCATTATAACACAGACAAAAGGATCATGGGTGAGTGCAGTTTGCAGTGGCTGTGATGTGTACATGTCAAACATTTCTTGTGTAATCGTAGAGTTGCACATCGTTGTTTGAGATGGCACAGTCCGAACACTATGTGGACGGGACAGTGAATGCACATTACACGCAAGTATGTTAGTGGGCTAGGTGAAGGTCCAAGTCCAACACAGGTCACATGTTCACAGATATGCAAATGGGCCTTTATATAGACATATAAAGCAGCCCTTTGTGTAGCACCTTTTCATTTTTAGAATTAAACCGCTGTTCAGATCAGATCAGTGATGAATAAAAAGGCAAGCAATGTAGACTTGGCTTCTAATTGCAGTCCTACGCTTAATGATTGCCTGAAGTGAATGGCTCTACTCCACCCTTTCTTCATTTGGCCAACTGAGCAGAACCTTGTGCTCAGAGTGCTTATCTCAACTGTACAGTAATCCAGTCAAGGAGAAGCTGATGTCAAATCTGACCTCTTATTCTTCATGAATGAGGCTTTCGTTTGTCCTGGTTATCATCTATAATCCAGATTTGAGCTGCTGTTCTGTAATGCTGAGCGTGAGGCAGAAAGGAGTAAAGACATTTTCATGTTGTCTGCTGATTATTATTATTATACTTTTTTTTTTCTTCCTAGTTGGCTTCACGTCTGCCTCCTGCTGCTGTATTGAGGTTAATAAGATCACAGTCCACTGCTGGCTCCTCTCCACTCATCTGCCGTCCATTAATCAGAGCTTAAGCCCATTTAGGGTGCTGGGAGGTCTTTCACACCCACAGTGGACACCAGATAAGGACGTTGCCTGAGTACCTTAAAACACCAATTAATCAAGCTGTCAATGCTATCGACCATTTGTAGGAACAGGCTGCCTAAAGCATGTGGCCTAACTCTGTCCACCCATTAAAAAGACTAAATCGGTGCATGGCAGGGCAGTGAAGCTGTGTGTCTGCAGATACTTGTTTCAACAAATTAAATACTGTATTTCATTTGACGTAAACATCAGTTTATGTTGTGACCTCACATCCAAAAAAAGATAAATGCTCTGCGGGGTGACTGGTTTGAAGGATAGGCTTTCACCTGGGTGCTGCAGGTGTGGCTGCCCACTGCTCCGGGCATGTGTGCTCACGGTCACTATGTGTGTTTGATCACTAATGTGTGTGTGTGTGTGTGTGTGTGTGTGTGTGTGTGTGTGTGTGTGTGTGTGTGTGTGTGTGTGTGTGTGTCCATTTCACAGATGGGTTAAAGGCAGAGGTCAAATTCCACCTGTGCCTACACTAGTGGTGAATATGGTTGTCTTGTTCTCTGTTTTGGCTGTTGTGTAAGCTCGTAGTGTTGTTGAGGCGTTCAACATCACTTTTTATGCAATCATTGGTGTCTGGATATTACATTTGTATTTTCTGTAGGTAAGACCAGTACAGCTTGAATTAAAATGAAATTCCAGGCTGTGAAATAGCTTGAAATATTACATTAAAATATTTTCAGTTTTAGTTGTGCACAGACCAAATGCTTCTTTTATGGTGTCTTGAATATGCTACCAAGTGTAAAGAATCTTCACTTGAGGTAAAGGTGTGCAATGACTAATTAACTTGGGAATTGATTTAGTAGTTGATTAGTTGGTGACTCCATCGCATGCGTTTTTGTGGTAATAAGGAACGGTTCAGGATCAACCACAAATTAAAAGCCAAAGTTTAACCAACCAACAGTGTAGAAAACAGTTACTGCTGTTACCTTTTTACAATAATTCCCCTAATCTGGATGCAAAGCTGTTGTGAGCTGCCTGTCACATGAAGCATGTGGATAAAACCAGTACAGAGCCAAAAGGGAATACGACCATACATCTGTAGCAACGTGTGTGTGGGGAGAACAGAGTTCTATTAATGTGAGGTGAGTTCTATTAATGTGGACACAGGGTTATGAGTGTAAAAAGGAGACTAATCTTCAAGTAAGTCAACCTAGACACGTTGTAAACCGGTCACTAGTAAAATTCTCGTAATGCTTAGCATAGTGATCTGGCATGATTTATCTTTTTTGCTGATCTGAAAAAATATGGGAAGCTGATTTAAAGAAAAACTGATTTAATGTAGTTCGGTTTTATTGCTGCTATTTTGCACATCCTTGGTTTTATATTTTGGCAGTTTTATTGATTTTAAATCCGCAGTAGTTCAAAATGTAACCGTTTAATGAACAAGGTATTCACCTTTATTGTCTTCACTGCTGGGCTGGGCTGGGCTGGGCTGGGCTGGCAGTGTAGGAAATAATTATCTTAAGAAATGTCTTAAGAAAAAAAGTTAAAAAAAAAAGTCTCTCAATACTGTAAAAAGAAGCATCAAAGATCCATATTGTTAAAAATGCAATGTTTTCTGCAGCACAGTGGGCAATGATTGGCCCTAAAAATGCCATTTCAGTTTGGATCAAGGCTTCACCATTAGCATCATAACCTTGAGTTAAAGCTGTGCCGTTGAAGAAAGCGCCCTATCGTGTCGTTAAGTCGGGTTGCTGAGTGTGAGCGGAACAGGCAGTAGCCGGATCGCCTCGCCGTTGCCAAGGCCCCCTGTCAGTCCGGATGTGTCAGAACCAAGGCCGTCCTCTCTTGGGCCACTGCCCACATCACTGGTGTCACTCGCATGGATGGCTTTTCAGAGAAGCGGGGCGTCTCCAGCTGAGCAGTGCTGCTCCCGTCCGCCCGCAGAGAGAGCATAGTAGGCCAGCACTCTGAGAGCACTTCACTGGAGTGAAGGGAGACCCCGGACGAAGGTGTGGAGACGGCAGGGGGGATTCTTGCTGACATGCAGCCCAGTCAGCTATATGTTTTGTGTTCGTGTTTCAGGGCAAAGCTTAGGGAAAGGACACGGAACAACGGTTTGCCAATGCAGTGCCACAGCCCCATCCCTTTCCCTGTTCCTCAAGGGAGACAGTGTGCCGTAGAAGGTAATTGGTGGGGCATGAAGAAGGACAGGATGGCTCTTAACACTTGTCTCTCACTTGGTTTAGACAGAGGAGAGTGATGTAGAGGGCACTTGGCTGCAAAGAGCTGGAAGGGAGGGGAAGAGTTTAGAACTATTGATTTTCTTTGACTCCAACAAAAGCCTAGCTGTGAACATGTCACTTTAGTTCTTCACCTTAGGGATCCTCAAAGCACCATATAAGGTTCCTTCACAGTTTCAAATGAAAGAACCCCTAAAGGTTCATCAGGGAAAGTATGCCATTACTGTTAAGAAACATTTGAAGGTTTTTCAGTTTGAAACTATGTAGGAACCTCTTAAGGTGCTTTGAGGAACCTTCAAGGAACCCTTTGTGTTCCTCAAAGCACCTTTAAGAGGTTCCTTCACAGTTTTAAATTGAAAACCCCCCAAAAATTCAACAGCTAAGCTCTTTTGTAAGTCGCTCTGAATAAGAGCATCTGCTTAATGCCATAAATGTTATGTTAAATTTGCTACAAAGAGTCCTTGTCTACTGTGTATCTCAATTCTCATCATGCTATAATGATGTCTGGGGTGGAATGATGTGATTAGGCCACAATTTGGTTTGATTTGGTTTGATACAATTTAATAATCATGATATTTGAAAGCAGACTTCGCTTTCCGCTGATGCTTGATCCAATAATGACCATAGAGCTTGGAGGACGGAGTGTAACAAGTGGTATACCCGTGTTGGAGTGGGTTGCTGGCTGGTTAATTGGTCCTGGTTGATCAGTCTAATTCAACTTCATTAGATATTATGATTAATTAAACGTGTATGCTCCTCAAGGCGCACTCCCATTTCTACATTGCAGTATCGCAATGTACCCTTTATAAATATTGATATTACATACACATTTGCTAATGTTTACTTCTGTGCGGGTAAGGTCAGGAAAGCCTGTACGTTGGTTAGTGGTTGGTTTCAACCCCTTTAAATGACCTGAACTGGGCTAAAGACTGCTTTCTTCCTCTTTACCAGTCAGCAGATCGTGTCTCGTCTGAAGCACATCCTCAGCCTCAAAAGTGTCCTTCAGTGTATACATGGGTTAGTGCTTTTAAAGCAATCTGTTCCAGCTTCCTGAAGGTTTGGATGTCCCTGTCCAGAGCTAGAGCTTACTTATTCTGTGACAACCATGGCTTTTTAGAACTGGCTTGCAAGGGAACCGAAGGCATGTATCCGTGTGCCGGCTGTCACCCTGGCCAGCACGTCTGGAGAGAGCAGATAGAGGATGGCTTCTGGGCATGGACATCTTGTATAAATGAAGAAGTGTTTGGTTGCTGAGCAGGGATGAGCTGCCTCTTCTAGGTCAGACGCTGGGCACCTGAGGCCACACACAGCTGCCACGCTTTCTGTCCTTCATGATATGCATTTTGTGCACACCAGTGTACCGGCCCGGCACCATCCTGTCCTTTTATGTAATATCACTGTGTTTAGCTTGTGAAGATCTGCCTTCATTACAAACCCAGAACGCACTCATCTCATCTGGCTTATAAAGGCCTTCTGAATTAGCTAGTTAGTGCTGATTAGTAGCAGCAGGTCTGGCTGTACTTTAATGGCAGAATAGATTGCACTACTGTGAGATATGGCCAGATGGGCTTACCTTTTGTTCACTATGTGCACCCATGACCCTGTCGCCGGTTCACTGGTTGTCCTTTCTTGGAGCACTTTTGGTAGTTACTGACCACTGCATGCCTGGGACAGCCTATTAGACCTGCCGGTTTGGAGATGCTCTGATCCAGTTGTCTAGCCTTTGTAATCTGACCCTTGTGAAATTGGCTCAGATTCTGATGCTTGCTCATTTTTTAATGCTTTTAACACTTAAGCAAGTTCAAGAACTTGACTGTTCTCTTGCTGCTCCATGTATCCTTCCTTATGGTCAGTGGAAATGAGTGTAGATATTGCACTGCTTTATTGACTGGGGTTAAGGCATAAATGCTGATCCAGCATGATGCATCATCCAGAGTCAAATGCAAAACAAGCATTGGGGAGTCTCCATTTCCATTTTTTTTTTGTTTTTTTTTTTTTTTAATTAAAAACAGATCATAGATGCTGCTTTGGTGCCTTCTCAGCTAACATACCCATGTGGGGCCTGTATGTATAGCCCAACTGGGAAGCAGTAAGTTTTGGCCTCACATATGGATGCCATCAGTGCCAGTCAGGGTCAGCGATGGGACCAGGATGGGTTATACCTGAAGCCCATGTAGATTGTACACTGCATACAGGGCCTAGATAGGACCCTTGATAGGAGATTTAAGGTTGGGTCCCATTTCCCAATTGGGAAGCCCAACTGGATCCCAATACAAACGCATGTACAAACCCACTCTGAGCCAGTGCTCACTTGGAACCCACCTAGCCCACTTTCCATGTATGTGAGCCCTTTATAAATGTGCAAAGATTGCTAAATGCTAGAAGCAATAATGGAAGAAGTGTTTAATGCTAAACTTCCGAGGCAAATTCTATTTCCAGTATTTCTTATTAAATGTTCAAACCTGATGTTCTTTATGCTGGTTTACTGTTATTAGATGCTTTCTTGTGTTTTTCAGGGGGAAAAAAGTGACAGCTTCCCAAGTTGGAGAGCAAGCAGGTTGCAAATAACGTAATAAATAGCGGAGACACCAGCATCTGCCTCTGGCAACATGTTTAGTGCTTTCTGTCTTCAAAATCGATCGTAAATCACATTCTTCATATTGCCACTAAAGCTTGTTTTAGTGCATTTTCCCCCATGTTTGTAATGAAAACTCAGACTACAGTGGCAGTAAACAATAAATACGGTGAGGTAAAATTGCGCAAAGCCATTCATTGTCATTACACCAAATATCCCAGCTTAACTTTCAACCCATTAAATGCACAATGCACAGACCTCCATTGCTCACACCTGTAATTTAGGAATAACCTGACCAGTTCGCCCCATGAAGGTTGCTGTAGAAGAAAACCTCTCACCATCTGTTACAAAGTGGACTAATTGATGAGCAGCATGTCCCAGAGTAACACAGTGCTCTGTACTGCTCCCAATTGCTAGCAGAGGCTGCCATCTGTATGCTCTGTCTGTATTTTGCTGTGATCTTTGCTCTGTAGTGTGTGTGTGTGTGTGTGTGTGTGTGTGTGTGACCGTATTGTGTTCTGCCGAAGCAGGGCGAGGAGGAGTCCTCTCAGCGGGGAAAGCTGTCCAAACTGAATGGAGTGATGAAAACTGGAGGCGAGGAGGAGAGGAGGGAGATGATCACGCCTGCTCTGAGAGAAGCACTCACTAAACAAGGTACAGCTTGCCTGTGTCAGCATGTTCATTCACACATCCTTGCTATAAGGCCAGCATTATGGAAACCATCAGTGATTTAAAAAATTTATGAAATCAGGTGGGACCATTTATGGAAGTCTTGGCTTACACGTTGCTATAATGCTCCATTTTCACAAATTTAAAAGTAATGGGACAAAGTAAGGAGAAAATGAGATTAAAAGAGTGAAGTGAAATCAATAATCTGGTGCATTCTTAACAAGAAGTAGTGCACGAGTCAGCTCGGCAACACAGACAACCCGGACGACTAAAGTAAAGTAGATGATTGCAGATTTCTTTCTTTAGTAAGGGGGGGGGGGCCTGTTCAACATCTAGTTAAGTTAAGAACGGCAACGAAAAGGAACAGCTCTCAATGTAACACAATACCACAAAATCTGTCAAATGTGGTGGAGGCACTGTTATGGTGTTTATTGGTGATCGCAGGGTCAAGTGTACAGAGCTTAACCTTGGGTCAGATTCGGTCAAATGCCACAAACCTGTACTGTGAAGCTCCATCCTGTTTTGGCTTGTCATGGTCTGAATGATTGTCAGTCTGAATGGCAAATGTTTTAATCAGTTGTAGAATTACAAGAGGAAACTGCATCTCTGCCACCGGTGATGAAGGGTTCAGATTTTCCAAACGTGATTTTCCTGACAGTTCAGTTATAAGCAAACTCATTCCAAGTGTCTTGATATGATTTGTTTTGGAATATAAGTCCAGCCCTTAACCCTTCTGTGCAATATAACCCAGTTCTCAAACCAGTAAGCCACCTCTGCCCCAGTGGATATTTCTTTACAATGGTGGTGATTGGGGACCGGGAACTGGGGGCTCCATTCTTTAAACTTTTGTTTAACCCCATAACACTCCAAAGCTTATTACACACTAAACGCACTACACGTAACTCTCCAAAGCTTATTGCACACTAAACGCACTACACGTAACTCTCCAAAGCTTATTGCACACTAAACGCACTACACGTAACTCTCCAAAGCTTATTGCACACTAAACGCACTACACGTAACTCTCCAAAGCTTATTGCACACTAAACGCACTACACGTAACTCTCCAAAGCTTATTGCACACTAAACGCACTACACGTAACTCTCCAAAGCTTGTTGCACACTAAACGCACTACACGTAACTCTCCAAAGCTTGTTGCACACTAAACGCACTACACGTAACTCTCCAAAGCTTGTTGCACACAAAGGTGTATTTGTCAGTAACTACAGGGACTTCTGTACAAACTGGTGGGGCTATAATTTGTAATAACACTTTCAGACCGCCGACAGACCATAGTCTTTTTAAGGGGTTCAATAATCTTAAGAATGTTCTCAGTCTAAGGTAAACAAACGTTAAGATAAGATAATCCTTTTAGTCCCACAGTGGGGAAAATCTCAGTGTCACAGCAGAAAAGGGATAGCAAGACACTCAGATTCAAAAATGTAGATAAATTACTAATATATACACAATATAAATAATAGAAGTTAAAAAGCAATATTATTTACAGATTATTTACAGGTAATTGCAAATGTGTGGGAGGAGGGTATTGCACATTGTATTTGTACATTGAGGGACCTCTATTCCCTGAACATGTGTGTGTAGTTCAAGTGTGTGTGTATGTGGTCCGCTGGGAGCAGTGCTGGTTGTGGAGTCTGGCGGCAGCAGGAGGTGCTGCTGCATAAAGGACTATATGTTTTGAAAATTATGTTTAAGAACATTCTTATGAACTCAATGGTCAAGATGACCTCAGCGCAACACATCCACTGAACCTATGTGTCTTATAATGAGTTTTATATGTAATAATAAATGATGGATGTGGTAAATTTACAGCACCTTCTTTATACTACAGTGCTTCTGCCTCTGCACTGTGAATGTATTTAAAATCATAGGTTTTAGGACAAAACATGGTACACACTCTTACTGAGCAAGTTAATAGGAAGACTATGCTAAAAGTGAGTTGGGCCTTTGCTCATTGCAGCCTCAGCTTTCTGTTCTTGGCTGACAAAAACCGGGCCCGACATGATCTTCCGACATGACTATGGCCGTTCTCTGTCGACCTCTCTTCATCAACAAGGCATTTCTGTCTGCCTCCTGTCTTTTAGCGCAGCATTCTGAGTAAACTCTAGAGACTGTTGTGCTGAAAAATCCCAGGAGGTCAGCAGTACTCAGACCAGCATGTCTGGCACCAGCAACCATCCCACGATCAAAAACACTGATCATATTATTGAAGCTGCTGGCCAGTATGAGTCTGAGTTTATACATTACACTGCTGCCACATGATTGGCTGATTACATTATAACTGCTTGAATGTTCGGGGTGTACAGGTCTTCGCCGAGTGTGCACTGGCTAAAACTCGTTCCATCATCTTAAGTCATTTCTTCTTTTAGCTGCAGTAATTTGTCCCTCCATCCGTCCGGCCTCCAGATGCTGGCCGTCTGAGGATAATTACTCTGGCCTATTCCCGCCAGCTGTGTATGGTGTTCCTGCAGTACACCTATTTTTCAGCTTGGTTTTATGTTTTGTGGCTATTTCCAATGCAGATTCGTAAGGCGCTGACCAGAGTACTGTGCTGTCAGGCCAGCCTCCACCTCCTACCTCATGCAGCGCCACAGCCCAGTAGTGCCAGTGCTAGTGACTGTTCACAACAGTGCTTAATGATGCAGCAAAACCCAATTACCTCTCTCCTTCTGGAGCTCCCCCGAGTGTCCACCTCTACACCTTTCATTAGCACTGCCTGCCTCCTACACTCGCGCGCGCGCACACACACATGCACACACCCACACTCAAGGATGCAGCATATAAATCTCCTAACACACCAGTGTGGATTGTGTTCCCATCGCACGTCGTAAACAGAGTTGATGTGGAAGTCATCGTTCGTCTTCCTTGAAGTCAGTTGGAAACTGTGGAGGAACCTCTTAAGATGCTTCAAGGAACCTTCCAGGAACATTTTCTTCTCCTAAAAAAAAACAAAAAAACAAATCACCTTTCCTTAATGGTTCCTCAGAGCTTCAAGAAAAGGTTTTTAGTAGAAAAAGGTTTGTAACCAGAAACCAGAAATGGCACCGTTGTTGATTGGTGAGCTGATCTTCACTCTGTTCTGACGCTGAGGTGTTTAAGACCTCCAAAAGCACAACTGCCACATACTGCCATGCCACAGTTTAAATACTTCTCCAATAAAATGTCTGGCCAGTTCTGGTCCTATGGTGGTCCCGCTCCAGTTCTAAAACAACCGATAAGGGTGGCTACAAATGTACACTAGATTTCCTAGAAAACATCTGTTCACTCTCATTTAGATTGATTTTGCAGTTGTAAACTGTAAAGCAAAAAAAAAAAAAAAAAAGAGCATGGCTAGCATCTTGTTGTCCTTCCATTTTGCCCTGTTTTGTGCTTCGTTGTAGAACACAAACAATCCCTGCAGCTATCATTAGCTAAGACGTTGAAGTGGGACGAGCGGGAGAGAGTGGAGGGCTGTTGAGATCTGAAATTGCAGTGAAAATAATGATGTGGAAGTAATCGTGCTAATTTGGCGCCGGATCAGACCTAGAAGTGGATTGTGTGTTTTGTAGGATGCTAATGGTGTAGCGTAAATTGCAGTGGCAAGGGTGGAGTGTTTGGGCTGTTTTTGAAGTAGCTGTTTTAGTGGATCATTCGCCTGAGCTCGAAAACTTTGTTCTATTTCAAGCGATGATGTGATTTAAGGGAAAGAGTATAAAGAAGGCCACACACATCATTAAGGACTGTTTTAGCTGAGGGTGTAAGAAAATACTGATGTATCGAAGTATTGCAATATTATGTGGAAAAGTGACCAGTTTTACTCTTATGTTGTTGTGCCAGTGCCTTTTTTTAGAAGGCGCTGCAACATATTCACCATGGCTTTGTTGATATCGGGAGATGCATTCCCTTAAAAAAAAAAAAAAAAAAGGCAGTGTGCTTATTTATTTTTTTTATTTTATTTATTTTGTTGGTAAATACTTCTTTCTAGTCTTACCCCATTGTTGCTGATGCAGCATCATTAGGTACCCACTGCGCTCAGAAGTCTCCCCACGGTTCCCCAGCTCTGATACAACAGCTAACGGATGCCTATGCTGACCAACATCACACTAGGAGTGATGTGGAGAGAAAGTGCCGTCACAGAGAGGAAGAGCAAGGCCAATTGTGCTCTCTCAGACTCCGGCTGCTGATGATTCGGGATTCGAGCCAGCGATGCTCTGATCATAGTGGCAGCGTCTTTGTCCTTGGGACTGGGCAGTTCAGGTGAAAGGATAGTCCAGTTTTAAGCTGTCTTAGCTTTATCGGGGGGTACTGTAATTGAAGGATCCAACCTTGTGTGTCGTTGACAGTTTCACACCTTCCTCCTAGAGAGCGTGACTGATCTGTTGGTCGGAGAGGTGGACTGGGAGCATCCAGGCTTTTTTCTGTCTTGGCACCGAA
Organism: Salminus brasiliensis; assembly: GCF_030463535.1. Classification (NCBI taxonomy): domain Eukaryota; kingdom Metazoa; phylum Chordata; class Actinopteri; order Characiformes; family Bryconidae; genus Salminus; species Salminus brasiliensis. Next base: position 23,178,243 of record NC_132888.1, read on the forward strand.
GTGGTGGAAAGAGCGTCCCCTGGGTGTCCGAATGACAGAGTCGCTCGCTGTCTCACCTCTTCCAAGAGTACTTGGGCGGAGTGTAGTGTGGACTTTTGTATTTAGTGGCATCTAAGCTTGGAGGTATCTTTCGGATCCTAGCCAATACAAACTAGCCAAGGGTATTTTCTGATAAAGCACTGGTAAAGCATTTTTTCTAGATAAGATCATCTGCTAAAGGCCTTAAATGGACGTTAAGCCCTTAACTTGCACCTTGAATCTCAATTTAACACTCTTCAGCACCAAAACGAATAGCTGGAACTGATAGAAATTAAGTATATTACGTACATCCTAAATAACACTACACTGTGGGCAAAAAGTATTGGGACACCTGTTCATTCGCACAGCATTGCTGTGAGGATTTGATTGCATTCAGAGCATTAGTGAAGTCAGGATGTTGGATAACCCCTGCCTTACCTCATTCCCCGCTCCCCAACTCCTCCCAGAAGCGTTAAAAGGATAAAGGTAAAGGATAAAGGTGCACGTATTCGTCACTGTACAGTGTGGACTGTACAGCGAAATGTGTCCTCCGCATTTAACCCATCTGGTAGTGAACACACACTCACACACACACACGTGTTAGGGGCAGTGAGTACACACACACACCCAGAGCGGTGGGCAGCCAACTCCAGCGCCCGGGGAGCAGAGAGGGTAAAGGGCCTTGCTCAAGGGCCCAACAGTGGCAGCTTGCCGAGCCCGGGAATCGAACCCACAACCCTGTTATCGATATCCCGGCGCTCTAACCGCTGAGCCACCACTGCCCCATGTATGAATGTAGCACCATCCAGCATTCCAGAGAACGCAGTTCCACTGCTCCACAGATCAATGCTGGGGAGCCGTTGTACTCCTCTAGCCCACTCCTGGCATTAGGCATGGTCCCAATAGGTTCATATTCATCTGCTCCAGAGAGTCCAATTTCACAGGAAGCAGACAAGCTGTGTGTGTGTGCATTTGCACATCTGTGCCAGCAATGGGTGCCACCTAAAGTAGCTGAAAGCTTTTATTAGAAGGGGTGTACACAAACTTTGGGACATGCAGTGTATGTAATTTCCTACTACAGGTTGATGGCTGTGACGGATAATACCGATGGGCTTCTGCGTTCAGCAGGTTCAGCAAGTATCTCCAAATCCAGACGTCACAGATTCGTACTGGTGTAAATTTGCGGATCTCGTCAGCAGTCACTTCAATTACAGATCCAGCTCGAACAAGGCCTCAGTCTCAGTTGAGAGCGGTAGTCGGGTGCGTGCTCTGTAGCTCTCAGAACAAGGCGTTGCTGCTTTGAATGCAGCTCTATACAGCTGGCTTAATTAATAAGGATGAGGAATGTAGGATGTGCAAATGTTTGGCGGGATCTTTTGTGCTGCTACAGAATAAAGTCGGCACTAGCGAGGAATGCCGAGTGTCTGTGTGAGAAGTGTGTAGCAGGGATGTGAAATGGAGACAGCTGTGAAATGTGGTGCTCTGCAGCAAGTGTCTGGAAACACTGATAGCTCTCAGCTGTCCGTCAAAGCTTGTCGCGTTATTCCTTGAAGGCAGAGACTGTGAACCTACTCTTTTGTTTCTCTTGACCATGACAAATCAAGTCCTTGGGTGAAGATGGTCAGGAGCTCATCTCCTCAAGCAGTTGTTCCTCAGGTCTGTTTATTGAATTGTGGCTCTTACACATGCATTTTGTCCCCAAGAGGTAGGATGGAAAAAAACGATAAGTGTAGTATCAAAAGGATTTTGGTGGGAAAATGTTATTAATTGATTGAAGGCCCATGTATTTATTATATTTATGGGTTTATAATTGATTACACTTTTTATGTAAATAATGTTAGTTTATATAATTTATTTTAAGCCTGCATTTTAAATAGTAAGTCTTGGCACATTGGTCCTGATTTGAGTAAAGCTTCTACTGAGCCAATTTAACACCCTGTTAATTTGCCTCATTGGGTTTTCGTTTTTCTTTTTGTGGTGGGCTTGGGCGTGGAGAGAGAACCTCTGCTCTGATTGGCTGGTTTACTTCACCAAGGCAGCCCACAATAGCCATATAGTCATGTGTCTTATTTTCTTTTGCTGTCCTCTCTGGCTCCTCTCAGTGTCCAGTCAGCACTGTGTGCTGTTAGCTAGCTGAAGACACTCTAGTAGGGTCTGGTAGGGTTAGCTATTAGCCTAGCACCTGGCTAGCACCTGTTTGCTTCACCAGCTCTCCCCTGACCCTTGCTCTCATTTTAACTCTTCACCTTGCCAGCGGGTGAAGTTAAGTTTTCCAGCTCTGTTTTGGTAATTCCAGATTTGTTTCGAAGAGAGAAGAGTATGTCCCTTCCATGTACCAAACTCTTTTATACATTCTAGGGCACATTTTACTCAGTATTAATATATCGAGGCATGTTTCTAGCCACTTGTGTTCATTTCCTTGCATCCGTAATCAATCATTAAATTCATAAATTCCTGGGTTGAATAATCTACAGACTGTTGTATCATTAATCGTGTAACCATTATTCCTTCTGTGGTAGCAATTTTTAATAAAATTCCAGCCGATTTACCAGCTTCAAATACCAGATGTACTTGGGGTCAACAGAAATGGTTTTATGTAATTGATGTTGATGACTGGTTGACTTTTGACCAATTTTTGCAGCCCTAAGTGTGTGTTGGAGTAGTGAGTATGCACCAGTTACAAGGTATATAACCCTCAGTCACAGCGTTGTCAGTCACAGCTAAGCTGCTCAGATACGGAGTCTTCCCACTGAGCTTATCCCTGCACTTCTCCCTGCTCTCTGACTCTGCACAAACGGAAGCCGTTCTGCAGAGACACTCCAACTCAATCAAATCTCTCTCCACTGCGGCCTCATCCAGCTATCTGCAGACTTAAAAGGCTGGAATGACTTTTGGGTGTAGATGTAGAGTTCATCTAATGAATGCAAAGGGGAAAAAGACGCATCGTATTAGGATGATTAGTGCATAGCTTCCTCACAGGCTGCCAGCGTGGGCTCCTTGCTGTGTCCTCGTTTGGGTTTTAGTCCAAAGCAATCAGCAGTGGCTTTTAGTGTGCAATGGAAAGCGTGATACTTACAGAAAGTACTCCCCTGTTTTTGTTGCTACCTATAGTGGAAAGCCAAAATTCACTTTAATTCACATTAATGCACCAAAATCTGTTTAGGGAGTGCAGAGATTGTAAGTCAGGTTACGGCTTTTAAGAATGCTGTGATGTGAGAACTTTTCGGTCCTCTTTACTAAGCGGAATCTGCCGATACCTAATCGATACCTAGATCAGCATCGGGGCCAAATCAGGCATATTTTAAAAGATCAGCTTTGTTGGCTGTTGAAGCCTAATTAAGTTCTGGTTCTTGGTTTTTGCCATTCTAGTGGAGCATCCTATAGCTTCCGCTACGCCCCATTCAGGGACATTATTCACAGCCAGCTGCAGTGAATTGTTCTCGGTAGGTAACATATAATAATGTTTCTAAAGAAATAATAAAAAATAATATTTCCTTGGGCATTACATGCAACATTTACAGAGATCTCATGTAGCTGTATTTACCTAGATATCACTGATTAGGACTTTGCTGTTAGAACCAAAGACTAAATGCATCAGACCTCCCACACTGTTTGAATCTGACCTCTGAATCAACCAATTACGTTCTGATTTCCAGTGGGTGGGACCAGTTGTGTCTGATCGAACATTATTCTAGGCCTTCTGGAAGTTCTACATCATGGAGTATGAAACTGAGCGGTAGGGTAACTCGGTGGCAGCTGCTGAAACTTCTACATACCAGGTGAAATGCATGTTAATGTCCTCTTGCAAGCCTCTGCTCAAACATGCCTTTCAAGCTTTGGATATTCACCTACAATCTAGAATTGTTCAAGTAGATGTTGGAAGAGCATTTCCATTAGTTTAACGCGAACAAATTGGTTCCTGGGGATCCTAGAACCAGTCAGAAATGAGGGAGCCATGCTGCTTTGCCATCAGCAGCTGCAGTCTGGGAGAGCACAATTGACAGGCTCTTTAAAGATGGGTAGATGGCCCTCCTCCCTTGTTTCCCTTGGCTCCCCTTATTTATTTATTTAATTATTTAACAGTTTTAATGCTGTGTAGTTCAGTGGTGTGATGCTGTACTGTAATCTGTATCTTCAGTTGTTCTCAAAGCGTATATTACCATTTCAGGCTCATGGAGTTCAGCTGAATACATTTACGATGGGTTCAGCTGGAGGCTGACTTAAATGAATCCATGTTTACTCATGAACTCATGAATTCGTCTATGCAGCAGTAGTTCCGCAGTACACTGTGTCAAAGCATTTAACTACAGCTAGACCCTGCTACAGGAGCACGCCCTCCAACTAAAGATCACCTCTTTAGTTTTGCTATGAGGCTAATGTAGCTAAAAATGGAAACCAGTACCCCACCACCTTACTGTCATTCTAGTTGCGGGCCTAAATTATCTCGCACTTTCCTCAAACCACATCAAGCTGTTACATGAACTCAGATTGACTTGCTTTTGACTTTTGTGTAAAAATACACCTACAAGCTCCTATGTATACTAGTCTAGAATGATTATAATAGTACTCAGTGAGCTGAGTAGGTGGTGGGATTTGGTCCCACCGATGGCATCTGCAGCTGTATGTATGGATGTCCCCATTTAATCTATTGGGGCCAATTTAGACATATTTTAATGGATTGGGTAACTGATACAGTTCTGATCCTTTGCCTTAATCATTTTGGAACAGTGCTATCTGGCATCCTCTAGTTGCCATCAATATACAGTTATTCACAGCCCGCTGCAGTGGGGGGTGTTTTTAGTAGGTAACAAAGGTTTACAGGTGGTATTTGTAAAGTATTTGACCGTGGAACATGAAAGCGGGACACAATATCTGTGGTTCTTGTAGTGCACAGTGGTATTTTGACTGTGGTTGAGAGCTGTGATGCCTCTCCTCCAGACGTTTGTCCACTTTCTGCTGTTTTTGGCTATATTTGAAAAGAAACTACTGGGAGCTAAAAGATCAGGAAGGTCAGTCGGGCCGGATTATCCGATGTGTTTGATGTGCTGACATCAGAGTGTGCTGGCTAGAGAGTCAAGTTCCCCAGGACGAGCCAGCCTTGATCAAGGCTTGTGCTTTTGCAGGATATGTGTATATGTGCATGTGTATAAATAAAAAGCTCAATTTCATCTAAAGTGATAAATAATAAAATTGTACTAGCAAACTTTAATAAATCAGATTATTAGTCTATGTACAAAGTTCTGTGAACCCTTTGGAATCTTTAGAATTCTGCATGAATTAATTATTAAGTTTTGTGGCATAATCCCAATGAAAGTCCACAAAGTCATTGTTGTAATTTTGTCAGGGTTAAAACTATGAATGCACATTTAGAATCAGCCATTTTATTATCATAGTTTTTCTATTATTATTATTATTATTATTGTAGAATTTGAATTGCCAGCTTGCCATATGTAGCATTTGTATATTCAGATTCTTTCGTCAAGCCATTTAGCCTAACAGCAAAGCAGCCCTCCATCGTGCTGTATAGTAGAAAGGAGGTTTTGGTGCTCTCACCCGCTCTGTGGTCAGAGAAAATGAAGGGGCTCGCTGCCTAGACCTGCTGCCAGACCAAACACCAGACACCAGTGGAACTGCAAGTTGGCCAAGTTTCCAAAATAAAACAACGAAGCAACACAACTGACCCTGACACAAAACCTGTCTGTTACAAATGCGAAAAGTTAATAGAAACAAAAGGCTCTCGCTTTTCCCCAATGATTTCCCTAATGATTAATGACTTTGACAAAGCTAGCATAGTGTAGAGTGCCGGATTGGTCTGGACAGGATGTTTTTTCCAGCCTGTCAAGGGGAAAAGCCTTTAAAATGTGTCTCTGGGTCACGGTTTCTCAAGCTCCTTTATAGTGGAGAGCGCCCCTGGTGGCCACTCACAGCACAAACACAAGGAACTTTACATCCCAGTGCCTCATAACCAAGTACAGCACTGTGTACAGTTATCAGAAGGATTTTCTTCCATTTGTAATCTCTGATTAATGTGATGGAGGCCCATTGAGGAACATTTAAATTTGGCTATGTTGTAATTCTAGTGGAGAACATCTTGGCAACTTTTGAAGTGGCCAAAACATGAGATTTTATTTATTTATTTAGGCTCACCATCACTTTCATGATGCGATGGGAGGAAATATCACTATTGCTTAGTTGTGCTGTTTATTCATTGGCTCTGTTTGTTTTTTGTACAGGATACAAATTAATTGGAAGTCACTCCGGAGTGAAGCTTTGTCGTTGGACCAAGGTAGACCCTTCATTTATCTTATTCCCAATGATTTCTTTGTGCTTTTTGCATTCATTGATTTGACTTGTGAAATTATTTGAAAATGTCTTCTTTTTTTTTTTTTCTCTCCTTCAGTCAATGCTAAGAGGCAGAGGAGGGTGCTATAAGCATACTTTCTATGGGATTGAGTCCCACCGCTGTATGGAGACCACTCCAAGTTTGGCCTGTGCCAACAAGTGTGTGTTTTGCTGGAGGTAAGCCACGGTTTTGCAATTACACTAATTCACTAATCATACGTTTAGGGACAGCCGGCTTTTTAAAATAGTTAACACCAGTAAGTTTTATTTTCATGGGTTTTTATACAATAACTTGAGATATTGGCACTGTCCAAAAACAATTGGTAGCTTTGTAGGAGAACTAACCCTTAATTAATCTTTTAATGCAAGTTAATGTAAAAAGATAGTATTGTATAAGTCCTTTTTGTTGCATTTTTATAGCTGATCAGTGTTTATGTAACACCATAACGTGCAAAAATATTAAAACCACCTGCCTAATACTGAGAAGGTCCCCTTGTGCTGCCACAACAGCTCTGACTTGTCAACACATGGATTCCACAAGACCTCTGAAAGTGTCCTGTGGTATCTGGCACCAAGACTAATGCTAGCAGTAGATCCTTCAAGTCCTGTAAGTTGTGAGATGGGAGTGTCAGTGAGACTTGGGTGCCCGTGACTCTGTTGCCGGTTTACCGGGTGCCTTTCCTTGGAGCACCCCGAGAACACCCCACAAGACCTGAATGATGTTTTGGAGACCTTGGCAACCTGTACTGTTATTGAAATGCTTATTTATTAGTAACTGTATAGAAATAAATGCATATTGGTTTATTCTGTCAAGTTTTTCAATTTTGAAATAGCAAATGGCCTCATATTATTCTCCCACCACCCAGTAGGAATAGGATTTTGCTGTTGACCATTGGCCCGGATACACCAAAGTAAAGAGGGAGCCATCACTAAATAACGCTGATTGATGAGTGCATTCTGTCAGCTCACTTCCTTCAGTGTTTCTCATCTGTGAAGGTTGATGGGACCAGTGCTGACATGATGTCTCTAAACTTTTTGATATTGATGGAGATGGACAGACATCAGTGTGTCTTACCAGAGTTTAGCTTTGTGATTTAAAGCAGCTTTATGCGAAAATTCATATTTCTTGCTCATGTGCTCCTCCTACAGTCGGGAAGTATTTTCCATGCTTTGAGTCACAAATAAATGACTCTGTCTCTCTACACAGCGTTTGTTGACAAGCTGAGAGATACAGAACTGTGACTGAAAGTGGGGAAAGACACGGTAGAGTAGTATTACCTGATTTTACACTCGCATGACTCGTTTTCACGTTGTCCTGCCCACCTCACCAGAGTCACAAAGTGCAGTTAGTAGCCGCCGAACCTGGAGTGGCAGCAACAGAGGCGCTGTTCTCCTTATTACTGTCAGTGAAGCATCAAAATGTTAGACAAGTTAAGGCTGTATGTTTTTTTTTTAAAGGTAAATATGCTACATATTGCTGCTTTAAGGTATAATTGCAGCGAGTACAATTTCTTGTATGGTTTAGATATGCAGCTCCAGTTACAGCATTCTCCGTGCAGATCTTCACCTTGCATACATGCCACAGTTGAATCAATACACTTCCCTGACCCTGGGGACTTGGAGAACTCCTCTGTGTCATTATCAGTGACACTGACTGTGAGTGATGCTGCCGCTGGCCACAAATAGACTCAAAGCTTCCTGCAAACATCCGCGATGAATAGCTCAGCTAAATGGAAGTGCAGAGGTAGACGCAGCAACACTGATTCACGTTGACATCAGTGGATACGACGCGAGTTAGCACGCAAGTTTCTTCCTGACTGGAGTGAAGGAGCAGCGGGCCTTGGGGGAAGCCTGTCACCTAGAGTTTCGGGATCTCCTCTGAAGGCTCGATCCAGGATGACTACCTTCTGCCATGCAGATGTTGACTTGGCCAGCGGTGGTGGTTTGAAGGCACTGGTTTTGCAAACCCTGGCAGGTTTTGTCCAGTGAGGGGAAATCGCACCCAAGATTGCAGATGCGTGTCTGTAAACAAATGCGGGGTATGTAGAGATGATGGCCGCACTTGAACCTTGTTGTAGAGACGATGGATCTAAACATTAGCAACTGCTACCAGTTAAAGGAGTTAAAATGAGGAGACAGTAGTTTTAATTTGTAATTTTTTTTTGTGTTCTAAATATTCCCAAAAAGTTCAATCAAAAACAATCAAAAGAGCGTTCTAAATATCTTCAAAATGTTAAATAAATAATAAGTATTTTATTTCTTTGTTACAGAAACCCATTGAGGCAATGAAATTGCTCATTAAGCTTTTCTGATTTAGAACATTGCATGCATTGAATATCTTCGGTTTACTGTTATCTATAATAGTAGCTAGCTATGAAGTAGGGCTGGGCAAAATGTCTATTTTATCGTATTGTGAAAATTTGATCATAATAACTGTTGTGTATCATGAGAATGTCGTTACATATTGTGACAGTTTTTTTCCCCCCATATAACCCAGCGCTACTTTGAATGTTTCATTTTACTCTGACATGTATATGAGGCTCTAGTTGGAAGGGATGGACATATTTGTTCACGTTGTATTCAGCACAGTACGCTTTATTATATTCTAGACTTGTCGTGTTACTGTGTTCTGACATTGGTCCTTCATGCCCAGAATTAACCTTACTGGGCAAGTCAACCGGCTGGTTGAATTGTGTATATACTTAGCCAATGGGTCATCCGAAAATCAATCCATGGTTTGAGAAACTCTACAAAAGGACAAAATTCCAAAATTCGAACTGTTGCTAGACGGTTGTTACTCTGTCTGGTTGAAACGTTGCTAAATGAGGAGCTAGGAAAACTTTACCAATTACCAGTTTTTAAACGTCTAAAGAAGCTTTTAAATGTTTAAAGTGGATGTAAAGTTTCTTGACCAGTTTCAAGTTTCTTTACAAATTCTTTTAAAATGGATATTTTATGGCATCAGTTCAAAGAACCCTTTTGAAGCATCATTTGTTCTACCTAAGTTGAATAGCAACTACATTCATTAGATATTGGAAAAGAGAACCTTTATTTATTTATTTATTTATTTATTTATTTATTTATTTACACCTGGGCTGTAGAAACATCAGAAGTTAATTCAAGGAGACATGGCTCTCTAGCAAAGTGGATTACACACAGGGGACCACTGTTCAATCCTCATGTCCTTATCTGGGAAGTACTGGAAGTTTTCCCGGTTTCCTGGAAAACAAAGAAAACGGTATATCTATATCGAGCCTAAGATAGACTGTTCATCCAGGGAAAAGGAGAGGAAACTGGTTGAAAAATGGATGGGGGATGGCTTAGTGTTGCCACTCAGTGTAGTTGCTGTTACATTGTCCTGCCATGTTCTAAAAAGAGCTAATGATACATGACTCTTATGTTTAAACAAGGCTGCACCAGAGCCATTAATGAAGGGATACAGGAAGCCTGTCAAGTAAACAGACTTTTGACTCAGCTTGCTCCACTTGTAATCCTTGCGTTCCATAATGATGAATCACAAACGATGATCAGCGTTATGCAATTTCAACACAATATTTGGTTTCTAAACAGTAGCGTAAGCTTTCTTGCTTCCTATTGCATTATCCAATTATCCAATGTCCAAGATATGTCCATTTTAAAGAGGGTTTTCTTGGGTTTTCCAGCTAAATAAAAAGGACTGCGTTATCACTGTTAGAATTGAACAGGTGGGTTTAAAGCCTTGTTGACTGACTGCAGATGCCAGTAAGTCCTCAGGATGTCCGTATCAGCCGTTGTTATTCGCCAACCATTATAGCGTTAGGCCCCTAGTCTAGAGACAGCAGCTGTTCTGGAGACTCCAAGTGGGACTTTATGAGGCTGCGTGCTTTTTTATTCATTAAATGCTCCCTATCAACGAATCAGCAATTTTATGGCTCATGGACATTGTAAAAGAGTAGCGGCTTCAATGCTTCAAAGCCATTCTAGTTTCATGGCTCTTTCTGAAAGGCGACGGGCTATCGGATCCTGTCATAAGCGTGTCGAGCCAATTTTGCGGCCCGGCCATGGTGACTCGGTTGCCGCAGCCAGTTAATCTAGTTTTTTTTTTTTAGTTGGTTCATCACATCCTTTGCATATCCTTACATGCCCTCGAAGCGGTCCGTAAAATACAATATTTTAACATACTGAGGACATTGACTAAATCCTGCAATGAGAGGTGTGTATGTGAGGAGGGGAGGTATAGGGTTCTGAACTTCTTTTATAAGGGTAATACGGGTGGGAGGGATACTTGAGAAAATGAATATGATGAGAGCCCTTGTGGAGTGTATTGGAGGCTGTGCTGCATCTCCTGTTTCTTTTTAGAGTAAATGGAAGCGGGGAGGGGGTGGGGGGGGGATTAGAGGAAAAGCTTTTAAGCCCGCAGGCAAGCAGCAGCTCTACAACTTTGGAAGCTGTTGCAGTGAAGAGTAATGATTATGGCTGATATGAAGCCAGCGGGAGCCGCGGAGTGGATTCACTGTAGGTCAGGAAATGTCTAATTATTGAAAAGCTTAAATATTTTATGCTGTGGCTTTGCAGCTCGTTATCCGGATCATTTTCACGAAATGGTACTCAAATCTGATCAGTAATTTATGGGTGCATGTGATGCAGTGTCAGAAATGCTGAAACTACAGAATATACAGATCTGATACACAAATGTAATCTTTTTTTAATCACAAAAAGATCAATATATATATATATATATATATATATATATATATATATATATATGCAATTCCATCGAGTCTTTGATGAACAGTCAGTTTGGACTGCATGTGTATATATATTTCAGTCTATGATATGGAGTCAGGGTAATATGATTCATAATAATAAATATGGATCAGAATAAATAAGGAACAGTGTTGAGAGAAAAAATGTATCTAGACGTACTGACCTGTATATAATGTTGCACAGTATATACATGGTATGGCTTGAAGACATGTCTGTAATGTTAATGTGCACATTTGAGTTTATTGTTTATTTATTTCGTAATAGTTTGTCCCAGAGCAAGAAAGAGGGAGGGGCTAGGAGATAAAAGGGGGGATTTCTTACTGGGTGTCTGTTGTTTTTGGGTTCAGTCTGTGTGGCTTCTACTTAGCTGGTCAGAGCTAGTGAAAAAGTGATTGTCCGATACAAGCTAGGTTAGTTAATGGGATCACGGCACCCTGTAACTATTGGCAAATACTTCCTAAAGTTATTTAACAAGTCCTGCATCCTCCTTGAAGTGAACTCACTCTTCGATATAATCTAATCATATAAATATAATTGTTAGTGAGTGTAGAGCATGGTATTCTTACAACAGTGAATTGAAATGCTTCTTTGAGAACCCTAGCTACGTTAGTCTCGTAGTTTCAACGCTAAACTAAAGAGCATGTCTGGCTGATTGATTACATCTGTGGAAAGATGAACATTGTGTAAGTGTGACTTTGCACTGCACTGTGAATCTCCACATGACTCTTCTAGGAGGAGCAGAAGGTCAAGGGGAGCCACGTTACCTGGCATCAGTGCCCTTTCCACTGATGTGAGTGGTACTGAAAGGGTCACTGGAAGCTAATTTGCTGGGTGCTGGGGGGCAGCTGAGGGTGAGCGTGCAGCCTGAAAAGTTTTCTTGGACATGGCACCTCGCTCACAGCAGCTGTCCTTTTGTTTTTCCTTCACTGCAGACACCACACCAACCCAGTGGGCACAGAGTGGCGCTGGAAGATGGACCCGGCTGAGAAGATCCTACAGGAGGCGGTGGAGAACCATCAGAACATGATCCGCCAGTTCCGAGGTAACTTCTGGTGATGCATCGTATTACTGCAGTTAGCCTCTTAGGCCTAGCACTGCTTTTTAATTAATTAAAGTTCATTTAATTCATTCACCCCCCCATTACCATGTGTACCTAATACACATGCTGTGGAAACATCCAGGCCACAGTGTAGGAGCTCCAGAAAAGTGCTGTGGAAACCTCTAAGCTACAATGTAGTCACTTCGGCAGCACACTTTAGAAATGCATAACTCTGATGGACCCCCCCCCCCCCTTTGCTGGGGCACTTTCTCATGCATCTATCCTTAACTAACCTAAACAGGCACTGAGCATTCATCAATATGTATAAGAGCCTGACTTTTATTGGCTGTTACAAAGGTCTTGTAGTAGTGATGAGCAACACGCTGAGAACTGTGACGGTGTCCATATGAATAGGGCTTAAATATGGTTCCTTTAAAAAAAAAAGAATAATAATAAAATAAAATAAAAAAAACCCAAAAGAAATTAAATTAATTTATTATTATTATTATTGTAATACCATTACCACAGGTTTCTTATTCTGAACAGCTGTCTTCAGATGAACTGGCTTTGCTTTGTAAGGAATACAACTGTAGAAACAACGGTGCACAACCTTTTTAAGAAGGAAACCATGTCTTGAGTAGAACAGGGAACTGTTGGTTGTTATGTTTGGTATGTTTTGCAGCACATAGCAATATGATTTCTGTCCAAATTTATACCTTTATAGTCAGTATGCGTATACAGCTTAGAAGGCCAGGATCAGAGCTCATGGGCCCAACAGTGGCAGCGTAGATTACCAAGTTTTAATGGATGTGGTTTCAAATCTTATGAGTTTAAAATACATATACAGTATATATATACACAAATACAAACTGCCTGTTCCCATCTCAGACATTGTCTGACGGACGCGAAGAGTTGTATAACCAGGGTTCGTGTGAGGCAGTGACTGTGCCAGCATAATTAGAGCGGGGCCTAATTTATTCATTCGTGCCCTGTCATTTCCCTTGCCGTCAAAAGCTTCAGCTTGCTATTGGACCCATCACCTTTAACAGTATTAGGGGGGGGATTGGCTCTGTGGTGGGTTCAGCTTTGATGGTCTGCAGATGAATGGAGAGCTCATTTCCCAGAATGAATTCACAGGCAGAAGGCGACAATAGAGCTGTACTTTGGGGGCTTTGCTGCTGCAGTTGTGCAGTACATATCCTCAATGGTGTCAAAACAGTAAGCTGACAGCGAACACGCTCCAAGTTCTTAGGATTTTTGGGAAGGCACACAGTTGCTGTCTTTCTTGGCACATACTGACGAACTACAGGCTAAAGAATAGAAGCGGTTTGGCATAGTTTTCTGCCCGAGATGGGTAAAGCGGGCTAGTGAAGGGTGTGATGGGACTTCACTGTGAACTCAAGTTTAAACACATAAATTAAAATAAATAAATAAATTAATTAAAGAAAATCCTTTGGCACCTTTATAGACGTAGTCCTAGGGATTCAGTGTTTCATGTAGGGCTGGGCGATATGGTAAAAATACTATATCACGATATTTAAAGACTTTGTTCGCGATACTTATCATGATGCATGTAATCACAGGCTAAAAACAGCAGTAGCTACAGATTCTACAGATAGACAGATACTCTCCAGTACTGAATAGAGTGATTTATACTCAACATCTGTTGATCTTCATCTAATTAAACCAGTCTAATTACAGTTATAATAAAACCTGCAGCTGATCAGTGTTTATTAAGCACTAACCGTATCCTCCATGCTTAGAAAAACTTATTGTTATCACAATGACACAATTTATCACAATACAATAACCTACCGTCATATTGCCCAGCTCTAGTTTCATGTATCCAGTACTTGCACACAGGATATCTAGTTCTAATAGTTTCTTTTTGTTAGTCTTTATTTGACTTTTGGAAGCCAAAGTCTATCTGAGACCGATATGAGAAGATTGTGATCTAATACCAGAGTTATAAATCCTTAATTGATGATTTTAAGGTGCTACAAATCGTTCTACATGGTCCTAAATGAAACCGTCTCCAGTAGTTTTAATTAAACAGTACTTCCCTTTACATGAGTTTTAGTTGTTAACTCTGAATATGTGGTTGGTTCTAAACGTTTGCTTTTCTTAAACTCATTACTTTCCAAACTTCTCGTAGCATGAATACTGTGCAAGTTTCTGGCAAATGTTAGCTCGTCACTAGAGCCTTAGATCTGTTTAAGACATTACACTTTTACAATGTTAAATGATCTAATAATAAACTGAAAGTGGAAACATTAAAGCAAACATGTTTTTTTATGTTGCATTCCCAATTATAGTTCCCTGTGTTCTTTGAAAAGTATAAAACCAATACCCAATTTAATTCGGGGGTTACATGATGTGTTTTTCGCTGTCATTTACTCCTCTGTGGAAATAAAAATCGTCTCAGAGCAAATGTAATATCTGTAAACAGATCTGAACCACAAGGGAGTGTAAACCTCAGGCAGGTGACGGGTTCCTGTGTCTTCCACAACACACTGTTCTACATTTAGCTGAGAAAGCTAATGCTGAGAACAACCACCCTGTTATCACGGCAGTAAGCCAACCGCAGCTGGTTGGACCAGAAATGTTCTGTAAAAGGAGGCTGATCACTGGTTCCTATATGAGATGCTTGGAGGTCTCAAAATGCTTCAACAAAGGGGGCCAAAAGCCCCCCTTGATGATGATCTGTGCAAACGCAGTAGCCACAACATGCTGAAGAAAATCATGTATTTTGGTGCGTTACTGAGCCGAACACTGCAAACAATTTTTTAAAAAATTAATTCATTTATTTTAGTTTTTAGCACAAGCTAATGCTCACAGCTGAAGTCTAATATTAGATCTTATAAACAGTCCGTCTGGATGTTTGTTTTGCAGCTCTGATGGTCGCATAAAGTTCGTTCAGTTCAGCATAAGCATTAGCACTAGGACCTGTCCGCACCACTACTATAGAAACTGTAGTCAGCGTCTTTGGTAAATAAAAGGGTCCAGTAGCAGTGAGCAGTGTCTGGACACTAGTGCGGTGTTTTTCCACCTTTCATAGTCAGGTTTTTGTCAGGGTTTATTATTTTTATCACAGGGATTTAAGTTTTGAACTCCAGTTTGCAAAGATGGCTGCCGAGTGATTAGACTTTCCTATAAGGACTTTGGTTGCAATGCAGCTAGCAGCTAACAAAGAGTGTTTAATGTTGTGCAGCCAGTAATACCAAGAAAATGACGTTGCATATTTTAGCATTAGGAACGAATAGCTAGCATTAATTTTTTTTTTCTTTTAAACTTGCTTTTCCTTCTTCTGTAGTTTTGCCTCAGAGGTAATTAATCCCGATTTTATGGATTCTTTTCTATGGAATCAAGCAATGTGTTGAATGCCTTGTTTTTTTACAACCTCGGCAGCCCCCTAAAAAAACTGCCGGGGTTCTCTTATTTGACAGTTTCTGGTTTGGTGGGTTGGTATGTACATGTGTTCCCTTTCGCTTAACCTAAAGCAGATGATTCGAGACCACAGTTTTTATTAAGGAATTATTACACCACTAGTTATAATTATAGAAAAACAGCTGACATCAGACTCAAAGTAGTGTTGCTGCAACAGGTGTTTGTTTGTTTATTTATTTATTTATTTATTTATTTATTTATTCATTCTGCCATCTGATCTGTTGGTCGGCCATGTTGAATACTGATTTCTTGTATTATTTTTTTCTGGCCTCATCAATTAATTTCCATAAGCATGGACTCTTCTGTTCAGTGCCAGCTTCAAGAATCACAAAACGCAGCTTCAGTTCAATTGGCGGTGACCCCAGATGAGGCCATGGTAACCTTCAGACTGTGGGACACACCAGATGGCTCTGATGGAAATGACTCATGGACCCTATGGAGTGAATTTACTGCTCGACTGTTTCCCTCTTGGTGTTGGAGCAGAGCCTTTGGCACGGCTGCTGTCGATTTAAACTGTATGGGAATCTTGCAAAATCTAACGCGTACATAGCGGGTTAGATAAGAGCTTTCGCCATTGGAATAGATTCACGATTTGATGTTTTCGAAAAATGGAATTAGTCGGATCTAGTTATTCAGTTCTCCTTTCCACCACCATCATGTTGTGGCAGTCATCTCTGATGTCCAAATATCTAGAGATCATAGCCTGCCGCAAACCGAGTCGGTTTGACCCAGTTTATTTGAGATTGTTTAACAGTACAAAGCTGTTTGATTTGTAGATTTGGCGATGTTGCAGGATTTTTAACCATCGCTCATTGTTCACATTAGTCTGTAGTGTCGGCCAAGCACTTTTATTGAGGCCTTATTGAGTGCTTCTTTGACTTCATTAAGCCCTCTTGTATTGTTTCCCAGCACGACAGGGCCACTGCATAACAGTTAATACCCAGCTAAGCTTCTGTTTTGTGTGTTAAGTTCATGCTCGTATCGTTTGCTGTGCTCTGCTGGTAGTCATGCAAATCTTTTTGATTTGCAGTCCAGGATTTTAGTCCTATAATGGCACGGCTCAGTAAAAGGCAGTTCATTGTAAACAATGTAAAAGCGATCAGTCCTTTTTTTTTTTTTTTTTTTTTTTTTTTTGCTGAGTTGCCAGTTTTGATGCAAGTGTGCTTCTAAGCTTCTACAGGAGGGACTCTACTTGGGACTGACTCCAGACTGAATCGGTGTGTGCGCTTTGTATATATTGGATTTTGGACGTTTGAATTGGACTTGTGCAGTTTGGAATTAAATATGCATGAATGAACTTAATAATAATAATAATTTAATGTTTTTATATTGAGACGAGAGAAATGTTTCTTTAGTGACTGCTTGCTAGTGTCGATGTCAACGAAACATTTCAGTGCTGTCTGGCTTCTTAAGCCATTTGTTAATGATTATTTTCGTTTTAAGCATAAATTGTAAACCGATTGTTTTGCTGATTAGCTTACAGCACATTGTGGAGTCCCTTAAATTTAGCAAATCTAATGTAAGACTTTTTACCATTTAAAAGTGGGGAAATTCAGTGTCACAGCAGTAAAGGAATAGCAAGACATTCAGTTGCAAAAAGTAGATAAATTACCAGTGTATATATACAATATAAATCGAGGTCTCTCTGGGACTGAGAAAAACAATATAAGATAATTGCATATTGACGCTTAATTGCACGTGCACATCAAATGTTTTCATTTCCAATTCCACCTTAAATACTGAAGTTGCCTTCTCTTGAATATCTCATTCCACCTTTAATGCTGTGGCAGTTACATTCCATACCTGCTGAAAAGGTACACAGCTTTTAATCAGATATCACTGCTGTCCAATGACCAACATGTCCATTTTTAGTTTTCTCCTTGGTTTGAACCCTGTATAAAATAGACCAATAGAAATGCTCTAAATTACTTGGAACACACTTCCATTCAGAGTTAAGAACATATTTCCCATCTCCTCTTTAGTCATAATTTTGGAGCTACATTTCATTCACATCACGGTGATGATTTGAAGTTTACTTCAACAGCATTAATATAACTCCAGAACGAACTTGCTCCCGTTAGTTAATTTGTTCATAAACTTGTGTATCAAACTTACTTGAATGTCACGAAACCTTGTTTTCACCAAAAACGTCAACTAAAACAGCTAGTACAGGACCTAAATAAGCACAGTTCTAACACATGCTCATCATGTTTGCACTGCTACACACCACAAGAAAATTGCGGTGAAGATTTTTTTTCACTAGAGACTCGGATATCTAAGAATATCAGATATCTATAAAAACAAAACAAAAAAATGATATTGAATGTTAGATGTTGTAAGCTTCAAAATAAGGATATAAATCGAAGTGTAGTGGTATGTGTTGCACTACTGTGTCAATGTTGATTTTTAATGAATGGATTACAGGTAAAAACTAGTGGCAGACAGGGGTTCATTTTGTCTAGTGTTTAAACCCCAACCTCCAGATAGCAGTGTTGTACTCTTCAGATCCCTGCTGTTCTGATTGCATTAAAATAACCCTTTCTTTTACCATTTTTTATGCATATGATGGTGTTTTTATATCATGATGGTTTTGCTAAACCACTTTTTGCAAAATTGTAGTAGATCGCCCTGCTTGCAGTGTTAAATCTAACTGCAAATCTTCCCCTGTATTGTGAAAGGTAGTCACCGGGTTCTTGCCAATGCACGGCACAACTTGAAGGTTTCCTATGGCTAAACATTAGCTTTGCCTTAACAGGCAAGTGATTCAGTTCAGCTAATTTTGTACTTTAAAGGTAAAGGTAATGGTGCAGGTATTTGTCTCTGTACTATGTACAGCGAAATGTGTGAACTAGTGGCAGTGAGTACACACACCCAGAGCGGTGGGCAGCCAACTCCAGCACCCGGGGAGCAGAGAGGGTGAGGGGCCTTGCTCAAGGGCCCAGCAATGGCAGTTTGCAGAGCCCCGGGTATCAAACCCATAACCTTCATCAATAGCCCGGAGCCCTAACCGCTGCTTTAACAGCGTAGACTGGAAAGGTATGCTTGTTCTTGTTCTGGAGCTAAACTGCAGTGTGTTAAATCACATACACCTCAGACTCAAAGATCACAGTCACTAAATCAGCTGAGTGATCGCTAATGGTTAGCCTTCATGCTCATTCTGATCACTGAATGCAGTGAATGAATGTTGAACCTTGTTTGTTCTTGTTTGTCATTTGAAATCTGTTTTGTTTAGGATGGAGCTCGTCCAATGCCTAAAATCCCCGTCCCGACTGGAGACACAGGGCCGTATATAAAAAAAACAAAACAAACCCTACTAACAGGCCAGGAACACACTGTGCTGATGTACCCGTATTAGTGCCAGGTCTCTCTTGAGTCTAGAGGCATGATGAAATCAAGAATAAAGCAAAAAAGAGCAGGAGGAGAACGTTCCAACATAAAACACAGTTTACTACCAGTTTTTAAGGCCGACGCTGTGTCTGTTTTGATTTCACTCTGTTCTCCTCTTTTGTCTTGTTTTCTGATGTGTGTGCCGTTATCCCCTCTGACGTCATTTTACAGGAGGACCATTTAGGACCCAATACGTTAGCCAGCCGATGTAGCTAACATGCACCCCCCCCCCCCCACACACACACACACACACCTCACACCTCAGTGTGCTTTATCTAGTGGTTGTTTTTTTATTCTTATTATTATTTGGATGCCACTTATCTGCAGATTTTGCACAAGGTTACCTCGATAGCGGATAGCAAGTGCACGATAGCTAGCTTGACTGGCTGGTATCAGCTTTATATGCCAGCGTAGCAACAACAATATTATGTAATTAAACTTGCTAATAAGTGATTCACATTTAATAAATAAAGTTAAATAGCAAACGCTTTATCGAGATAAATACTTCTCAGTAATGATCAGTAAATATCTTTCCATACATTTTTTTAATCTGGCATATACGTATGACAGCTGCGTGAAGATGGATAATTTTAGCCAATGGAACCATCGAGAGGATAGGATGCGTTTCCGACACCGGCTGCTATGGTCTGCCTACACACTGACCTCCTCCTGTTTGTCGTCTTTATCCAGGCCTCCTTTGCTTGAACATTCAGTCCACAAGTCTCAAAATGGCTGTTGTGCTACTGCTTTTTTATGTATTGATTGATTGATTGATTGATTAGATGTGTGTTCTGGTCTGCGCCAGGTGTGCCAGGAGTACGGCCTGAACGGTTCGAGGAGGGATTATCCGTAAAACACTGCGCTCTGTCTCTGGTGGGCGAGCCAATCATGTACCCAGAGATCAACTCCTTCCTGCGCCTCCTCCACCAGCGCCACATCTCCAGTTTCCTGGTCACCAATGCACAGTTTCCGGAGGAGATCAGGTGGGTTTTAGTATGTTGAGTGTATTACTGAGTACATTTCGTTTAATGGGCTTAATTACTTAATGTACTTTATAATTTAGTAGACTTTTACATTGATTTGGGCGTAGTTAGGATTTTCATCCTGTTGGCCATGGCCATGCTGTGGCTTATGGCAGTACTGCTAGGGGGTCTGTTGGCTTGTTTTTTGTTTGTTTGTTTTATTTATTTATTTATTTAATGTTTTACATGCAATTGCACCAAATGTGATTGTGTACATTCAATTGAAATTTTAATAAATGGTTAGTTTTATTTGTTTGCTTTTTAATAATCAGGTTGGTTAAACCTCAGGTGCTGCGAAAGGCTGTGTAGAGAGTAATGTAGCATACACTTTTGTGTAAAGGTTTTGTGGTGTATTTGACATTAATAACTTTATATTTACTACATTGTTTAAGTAAAATATATGTTCCAGTGGTATACGTTGTTTGTTTGTTTTTATTAAATTTTTCCTAATTTTCTCATTTGGTCATTTTCAATTGCCACCCACTAGCTCCCAGAACCGGTAGCATCGGGTGAAACAGCCTTTAAAAGCAACATTTATGTAGCATTTTCACCTTGAAATGTCAGCTTTAAAATCATTGTGGTGCTTCGCTCACTTTTAATAAGGAGAATAGTGTCCCCGACGTTTCCACTCCCGGCTCGGTACGCTGCTGCTGCGCTGTGTAGCTTTGGTGTAGCAGGCAGGCTGAAGTCATGTTTGTGTAAAATTGTTATTATATTACTTTTTTAATATGACACTTTTAGTAACAGTTCTGTATCTCTCAGCTTGTCCAGAAATTCATGTGAAAAAAGCAAATCCAGCTCAAGGTGAGAATCTCACTTTCCGACCTCAGGGGGGGGAGCCCAGGAGCAAGAAATACCAATTTTCACATTATGCTGAATTAAAGCAGCAGCACTAGACTGCTAGCACTGGATGAGAACTGCCCTGTAGGCCTGTCATAATAATATTTATTATTTTATTTTTTTTAATATGTTAAATTATATAATTTAAAGCTATTTAAAGGAGGGGTGATCACTTACACTACTAACCATTGCAGTCCGTTCTGCGTACATGGAGGCAGCATTAGTGATGACATGTTTTCCAACATGTCAGATATTGCTGTCTGCTCACAGACTTGAGCTCGCATCGGACGAGAGAACAGAATTACATTTTCTTAAAAATACATGTAAGTAAATAAACTATGTATAACAATAAATAAAAAAATTATTGAGGCTACAGTCATATGTTGTACGATACGTCTGATAAGATTACTGATAAGTCGATTAGCTGTCAGTTTTATTACCTCAGCTTAAAGATGTCTGAACTGCCTGGCATCACACTGAGTGATGGGGTAATGAAGAGTGCAGTCTTGTGCTCAGCCAGGGAGAGTGCCTTCTTTGCCATCACTGGGAATCAGCCAGTGCTTTGACGACTGTGCCACCCACCAGGACCTTCAGTTGTCATATTATTATTCTGTTCATTTATTTATTTATTTATTTATTTATTTATTTTTATACCAATCAAGTTGTAGAAGCCATTCCAGTTGAAATGCAGATGATTTCTTGAACTTTTCTTTTGAACTTTTTCATTCATTTATTTTCTTATTTACTTGGCTAGCACCTGTATGAAGGGCAGCGCTGTCAGCTCTGTATCTGCGCGCTCTCAAACCCAAGCAGTCATTCCGACACGGTGCCTGTAGTACACCTCCCTCAGTCTGCAGCTCTGGTGTGTGTCTGAGTACCCTGGAGCTGCATCAGGTCTTCTCGTTTCAAGTCACTCACTCGCTCTTTTGAAGCTTCGCTCGGCCTGGGACGCCACTGATAAGCAGTAATCGCCCCCCAGAATTGCAAATTACCGCCCGCCTCTATCCTGCTCCTGCTACAGTTAGTGTGTGTATAATATATATATATATATATATATATATATATATATATATATATATATATATATATATATAGGGCTCTCTCATGGTCGCCTTCGGCATCTACATGAGGAAAACTACACTCACTTCAGTTCACACGTCAGCTTGAGGACATCACCTCTCACTCCGTGTAAAAGCTGGGTCAGAGTGCAGCACATTCTCCTCCATTCATGCTGCTTTTCGGTTTACAAATATTAGGCTCTGTGTGCTACGTGCTGGACCAGGTTTGGTCAGAGGCTAGGGCGCAGTCAGGAACAGGCCCAGTAGAAGAAACAAATCCAGGTTAACTCTGCATCTAAACACAGAGGGGCACCTGTTTTCAGAGCCCCTAACAACCCTGGAGCTGCAAGGTGGAGGGGGAAAGGAGCTGCTGTTCCATTGGGCATGGGGATGTTGAGGACAAGTCAAGCTGCTTTACTCCTTTTAATAATGCAGCCTTCATACTGGCATTTCACCCACTTGGGTAGAAGTGGAGATACTAGGGTTTAAAAAGACTTCTATAGAAGCTGAAGTATCAGCTTAAGCTTTTTACTCCAGTAAAAATGTAAAAGTACTGGTTTCAGAACGACTTACAGTAGAAAAGTAAAAGTAATGGAAGGAAAACAAAGGCCAGAAGCTTAGGCCGCACCACAGGGGTCTATAGTGCACTACCCCCCTCCCCTCCCCAAAAACCCATTTCTCTAAAAGTCATAATGAGGAGAATGATCTATTAAAATGTTGATGGTGAAAAATGTTGGGCTGCACTAGGCTCCTGTTTCAGCTGCAGATCTGCCCATTGAAAATGAGGCATTTTAGTAATATCAGCTCTATTAAAGGAGCGTCTCTGTGCTCTACTGAGCTTTAACATGAGCTTCATGGAGGAAAATATGAGGAATCTTTGTCTAGAAGTTTTGTAATGCTGCAGAATGTCAAACTTCAGAGGTGTGTGATGATGACGTGTGCAGGTGTGATGGATGGCTTACAAGCACATAGGGTGTCAGAATGGTGTATGTTTATACTTCTCGTCCAATCGCAATCACATTCACACTTTCCGGATGGCGGAATCGTTTTTTTTTTTCTTTTTTTGAAGGATGACGAGCCGGAATGAAAACAAACGGAAATGTAATGGGAGTAACGAGGCTATTCTTAAAATGTAAGGAGATGAAAGTTTAGATAATTGGGTAAAAATGTAAGGAGTACATTACTGAAGCATATGTCCCACAAAGTACAGAACAAAGCTGATGACCTACAGAACTAGTCCTACAGAACGACACTAAATATATGGACAAAAGTATTGGGACACCTGCACATCCTACTTCTGTTGGAATAACTGTCTATACTGTCCAGGGAAGGCTTTCTAGCCCCTTTTCTAGCTCTTTAGGTTATACCCCATTTTTCTTTTCTACGGTCAATTCCATGTACCAAGCTCAAATTATTTTCGATGTAAATGCAGTTTTCTAAACAAGAGTACCTTTAACTAGTTTTACAGCAGGTTTAGAACATGATAGATCTGTGTATTTTGGCAGAATGCCAATTATGGTTATACAGCTGTCTTTGGATTAAATATATAGTTCATCACGCTACCCTCAGCCGTATCCGGTTCCTCAAGTTGAGTAGATTGGGCAATTTTTTTTTTTTTTTTTTTCATATGTGAAAAATATTTCAAATGTTTCTGTAATTCCCAGTAATTAAAGCTAAAGGCAATAAGATGCCCTTTAAGATCAATTCATTCAAATAAATAAGTTGGGCTACCAAAAAAAAGGTTAAGCATCCACCACTTTATCATTATCTACAAGAAAACTGCAGATAGATTATTTTTCTCCAATTTTCTCCTTGATTTAGTCATTGTTTTTATTGATTTCATTGTTCTGTTCCACCATTTCTACCATTCTCCCCAGTTTTGGCCTGATTTGATCATGTCTTGCATGAGCAGTTACTGACTAATGCTGATCCTGACATGCATTCAGCCTTTTAAAAAGCGATTGTTAAAAGGTTTAAGAGCAAGGCTGTTGGCAGAATCACAGACGCTTTTATGGATGAGCAATGACTGAATCAAGAGTAATATCCCTCTTTCTCTCTCACGCTCTCTCACTCTCTCTCTCTTCACTTGTTTTTCATGTCTCTACAGGAGCCTGGTGCCAGTTACCCAGCTCTACGTCAGCGTAGATGCCAGCACTAAAGACAGTCTAAAGAAAATTGACCGTCCGCTCTTCAAAGATTTCTGGCAGCGCTTCCTGGACAGCCTAAGAGCCCTCGGAGAGAAGGTGAGCACCCTGCACTTCACCAGCACTGAGCTCAGAGTGCTGTCAGCCAGCTGAACAGCTTTATTGGCATCTAGTCGATAAGACAAGAAGTTTAAACAAAACGTTGTGGTCTTATTGTAGCGTATTCTACTGGAAAGCTTGCGGGACGTTGACCTGTTTTTGTAATGTTTAGAAGCTGTTAACACACTAACTTCTGTTCATTAAGCAGTGCCTGAATGTGGTGATGGGTTGGAAATCATTACAGATGTAGTAGGATGGTCTTCAAGAGAAAAAAATAACTATAAATCAGAAATCGGTGAAAACCAGACATTTCTGTTTAGTTTTACTTAAACTTTGTCCTGTACTGTATGTGTGAAATAAGTGTGTGAATGGGAATGGGTCTCTTGCTGGTATTTCGTTCATTGCGTGTTTGTGCCTTTCAACTGTCCCCTTGAACCTTAGGCTTAATTTTAAGTTTTAATATTTTTAAGACTTTAGGACGGTATTCATTTTATACTATAAATGATTCAGTATCCACTCTAAATGATTTAGTATCTAATATAACTTATTATACTGTATTCAGTATTCAGTTTCTGCTATCAAGAATTTAGTATCCACCATAAATTTAGTATCTACTATAATAACTCATCTGCTATGAATTAATTGGTATCCACTATGAAATGTTCAGTATGTGCTATTGATTATTTAATATCTACTTTGAATGATTTATTATCCAATATTAATTATTTAGTTTCCTCTATGAATTATTATTTGATTGATTCTGTCTCTAGTATGAAAAATAGTATGCCCTGTAAATGATTCAGTATCTACTTATTATTTAGTATTTAGTATGCCCCGTGAAATATTAAGTAGCTACTATAATAATTAATCTACTTTGAATTATTGGGTATCCACCATGAAATATTCAGCTTATTTAATATCGACTTTAAATTATTTACTATCCAATATGAATTATTTAGCATTCACTTTGTTATTAATTATTCACTATAATTGATTCTGTCTCTAGTATCAAGTATTTGGTATACCCTGTGAATTATTCAGTATCTACTATGAAGTATTGAGTATTTACTATAAATGATAAATTGAGTATGTGCTATTTTAAGTATGTTATGAAAAATTTCCCACCTATTATACATTTTATAACAGAAATGAATTATCTAGTGTACACTATGAATAATTTAATCTCCACTATGAATTTTTCAGTGTGTACTAATCATTATTAAGTAGTTATTGTAAATGATAAAGTATTTGCTATAAATATTCATTAACTGCTGTAAAGGTACTGTGTAATGTAATTGGATGGTCCAGATTTAAAGGGTTAGGTTGTCTGGAGGAAGTGTAAAATCCAGTGTTTTAACATTTTAAGTCTTATTGCTCTTGCAGAGTTCTGATCTCAGATAAAGTTCAACACCGTTTGCAAGGTTACCGATATAATTTGGGATTTGTTCAAGTCCGGACTTGCACTGTAAATAATAAATGAAGACTCTCTGAGCAGGCTGTTTGAAATGGGAAAACCATCTGCATCAGTGCCCTTTGCTCACTTTCTGATTGATTTTATGGTCTCTGTGTCACAGCGATCTTTTCTAAAATATTTTACAAGGTCAGAGTCTCTGCTCTAAATGACTGGGTTTTAGAATAAGCTCCGGTATTTCCCTTCTGCCCTGAAACTCAATAGTTTTTCCTATAATCCACAACAGGCTGTTGGAGAGCGGCTATAAAAACTGAACCCTATGCAGCCCTGGTATTGATTTTAAGTTAGTACCAAACTGTGAAATTCCTCATGAAGTCACTGATTGATTCTCTTCTCCGGTTGGTGTTCCTTTGGTTTTTAGGGGTTAAGAAAGTCCAGATGTGGACTGGATCACGTAGCCTTCATGTGTTCAGAGCGAGTGATTTTAAGCTAAGGCGTTGAAGGTTTTCTCGCAGTGGGGCTGCATAATGCATTGCATGCTAATCACAGTCATGATTTTAGCCTTTCTAATATTGAGACCATCAGAGATTAGCAGATTAGCTTCTTACGAACCAGTGAATGTGTGTGCTGTGAGCATCCTTGCCAAATCAGATATTCAGATAATAACTAGGGTCTGATGTAATAATAAGTGAATATGTAATCATGTAAATGTAACATCAAGTTCATGACCTGATGGGAACATTCCTTTGCGATTCTGGGTTACGTTGATATGGTTGCATCAGGAAATATCTTTAAGATATTTCAGAAGCGCTTTCATTCTGTGAATCAGATCTGTTGACTGGGAAACCCCCCCCCTGAAGAACACTAAACTCACTGGTATGTCATGAAACCAGCTTGAGATGACTCTTTCTTCTTCCCAGTGTTAGAAATCTGGCATACAGGAGCCAGATTCAGGAGTCAGGGGACTGGATCTTTAGCATTGGAGTTTATTCACGTGTAGACAGAAAATCATACACGGGCACAGCTTAGATGATCACGGTCAGTCTAGTCAGACCAGACTGAACCAATCCCAGTCTTGATCCGATCCCAGTCTTGATCCGATCCCAGTCTTGATCCGATCCCAGTCTTGATCCGATCCCAGTCTTGATCCATTCCAGTCTTGATCCTATCCCAGTCTAAACCAATTCCAGTCTTGATCCATTCCAGTCTGAACCGATTCCAGTCTGGTTAGGGATATTTTGGGAGGGCCTTATATATATATATATATTGGGAACTGTGGGAGGGGAAAGGTTGATGAATAGGAGTTTAAGGAGGGGTAGGTCATTTGAATTACCATACAGCGACCATTTCAAGCCGGCAGACAAAGGATAACAAAAGGTGAGACAAAGGAGTAAGAACCATTTTCTAAGTTGAAACCACATGAAAGTAACGTTAGAAAGGGGCATATTTTTTCTCACCAGGGTGCACCATCATGCTTGATGTAGCTGTTAGATGATGGTAAATTGTGGACATGAAGGGATGAACATGTCCTGCAACAATACTCAAACAAGCTGTGGCCTTCAAGTGATCACTAATTGGTATTAACAGGCCCAAAGCATGCCAAGAAAATGTCCCCCCACACCATTACATGGTCCATCGACCACTCTTCAGCTGTCTTGTTCTGGTAAGCCTGTGCCCACTGCAGCCTCGGCTTTGTGGTCTTGGCTGACAGTGGCGGAACAGGATGTGGTTCTTGGACGCTTTTCTGCTCGTCTCAGTTGTACCCGTCATCCCTTAAGATCCACGAGCGTGGAAGACAAGCATCTAGGCTTTTTTCTGTCCTGGCACCAAACTTCCCCTGGGTGTCCGAATGGCAGAGTCGCTCGCTGTCTTCAAACACAGACTGAAGACCCACCTCTTCCGAGAGTACTCGGGCGAAGTGTAGACTATTATGGTCACCATATTGACTTGTGTTTAGTAGTGTCTAAGCTTAGAGGGATCTTTTGAGCTTTAGTCTATTCAAACTAGCTGAGGTTATTCTTGAGGAACTGGCAAAACACTTTTGTAAATTGCTCTGGAAAAGAGTGTCCGTAAATGTAAATGTACTGTAGCCATTTTCTGTTGACCTCAACAAGACATTACCCTATGCA
This sequence comes from Salminus brasiliensis, assembly GCF_030463535.1. Classification (NCBI taxonomy): domain Eukaryota; kingdom Metazoa; phylum Chordata; class Actinopteri; order Characiformes; family Bryconidae; genus Salminus; species Salminus brasiliensis. Next base: position 23,205,925 of record NC_132888.1, read on the forward strand.
GAACAGGTGACCGCTGGCAATTATTTTTTTCATTGCACTGTTCTAACTTTACAGACTGTTGATCCGAAAAAGCCAGGAGGTCAGCTGTTCTAGAAATACTCAAACCAACCATCATGCGCATATATATGTGTGTGTGTGTGTGTATATATATATATATATATATATATATATATATATATATATATATATATATATATAATGTGTGTGTGTGTGTGTGTGTGTGTGTGGGTATGTATATGTATATATAATATATATATGTATATGTGTGTATGTATCCTGCTGGTCATAAAATTAGAATATCATGAAAAAGTAGATTTTTAGTAATTCCATTCAAAAAGTGAAACGTGTACATTATATTTATTCATTATACAGAGACTGATATATTTCAAGTGTTTATTTAAATTGATTTATTTATATCAATACACACATTCATAATTTCTGTTACACATTAATGCTGTAATACTGCAGAGAAGTTGTCCATGCCTACATCTTAAAGGTATGTTGGCTATTATAAAGCTGCCTGTTATAAAGTCTTTTATTCTCCCAGCTCCTTGACATGATTAACCTGCAAGATTTTTATATATGTCTTTCAGTGTGTGCTGCCCTTTGCGGTGCCTGCTGTAGCTTATAATGGCTTGTCTGAAGGTGCAGTTGAGCAAAATGTGTCTGTATATATGTGGTTGTGAGAATCACAAGGAGAGTAAAGAGAGTAAAATCATCCAACAGTCTCCTTTAGATTGCTTGGGATGAAATCACAGTAACCCCGCTTCAGTAGCCCTGCTGCGAGGAAGTTCAAATAGAGGCTGTGATCGGTGACTCAGGGGGCCGGATGCCGCCTAAAGCCTGTCTACAACTGCTGCAAACCGCTTGAGGTGTAGGAAGCTCAGGTGATATTGGGAAGAACTGATGTAGCCACAGCAGGTGACTAATTCTCCTGTACATGACTTTCTGTCACTTCAGTAAATGCGTCCTTTTTCAGCTTGCTGCTGATCACCTTTCTAGATCTCTAAACCGAACTGGTCATGTTTGGTTTTTAGCAGTGGAAAGTGCTGTCGTGCCAGAGCAGTTTCTCATCAAGCCAGTTTTATAGAAAGGCAGTTAGAGATATCGTAGGATTGTGGGGCCGAGCATAAATGCACCAAACAGGAATTTAAATTGGGATATTTCAGGTATCTTCACAAAGCTGAAAGTTGTTGCACACATTGTGTAGCATTGTCAAGCGAGCTGTCCTTTGTAGTAGCTTAGCATATTTAACATTTGCTAGTTAGCAGTGCTGTGTCAGGTTTTCCTCTGTGACAGGTTTTGGTACTTTTTAAGTAGTTTGGAATACATGCAAATACAAAATGCATACAAAGCTTGAGTTGTTTAAGATCAGCCAAGATCAGTGGAGAGCCAGATCCCTCTCCACATATGAAGTCGAAGGTTTCTGAGGAATGTGATTTGTGGTGCCGAAGCATGGAACCGTCAAGATCTTTCTAGGCTTTTAGCCTTAGAAAGTGAATTTCTAAGAATAAAAAAGACGCTCCACCATTTCTCAGTTGAAGGCCTAACATGTCAAATTAACCACCAAAATAATACAAACAGTACTTCCAGAAGACCTGGACTGACATAAGTTACTGACTAAAAGAGTGGTAGTGTAACCAGGAATGGGAGTCATTTGTTAGATTTGGTAACACTGTTACTGCTACTGACTAAATTAATGTCTCTCACAGGCTTCAGGTTTAGCCTTGAATGTTTATCTTGATGTTAGCTCTCTGCTTGCATACTGCTGGAATCCCCTAGGTGGACTAGAAGAAATGAACGTGATTGTACAGGGTATAGGTAGTTTTGCCGTTTGTGGCCTGAACTGAAGGCCTAGGTCTACTAGTCACGGTTCATGACCAAAGTGCAGACAATAGAGCATTAGCAATAGAGCATGCTGGCGTAAAGCTCAGCACATGCGAAAGCCTGCTGAGGAATCAGCCTTCGTTTTTCTCATAGCATAGTTTTCTCCAAGCTGCCTCCTAGAAACGTGCGACTTCAGCTCACGTTTCTGTCTGAGGAATCTAAACTACGAGGGAGTGGGAGTGACCCACATCCAGGTTTCTAAAGCTCTGGGATATAAAGCAGCCTACAGTTTTGCCTGGATGAGCCACAGAGCCTCTCTATCAGAATAACACTGCCGCCCTTATCTCTCCTTGGCTAATTCAATTACCTTTATTAGCACATTCCTAGAAAGCAGCCAGCCAACGCGAACCACTTTCCCTGTCTGGCTTAATGACCTTGAAAAAGAGCCTGGCTGTGAAACTAGTGGGAGGGAACTCTTAACACCAATAATCTGCGCTGTAAATGCTACAACAGAAAGGGTTCCGCTGGTTACCTTGAGCCTGTCCTTGGAATGTTAACTAATATTGCTGCCGGGTTTAGGTCCATCGTTACAATGGCCGGTGATGAGCTTCTCTTTATGTAAGGGTCTCAGCTATTTCCTGTGTCAGTGCTAAAATTCCTACATGTGTAGATCCTTTCAGAGCAGGCTGAAGCGATGTGGCCAGTGTAATCCCAGTGGATGCTACTCCTCTGGGAGGGCTCTGCTAACCTTTCAGAGATACACGTTGGTCTAGTTTCAGAGATGTCTTTTGCTGGACATGCTGATGTTACATGTGGTTTATTAGTAATTCGATGCATCATTTTTGCATATGTCATAAGCGTTGTAATGAAGATCAGCCGCCTGATGGTTTTACTGTTAATGTGATGCATGGGCGAGAGTTGCCCGTTATTGCACAGCCACGTTATTTGTCTATCAGACGAAAGCTCTGTGCAGCTCTATATGAGCTGATTAAGCAGTAGAAAAGGCAGGCAGTGAGTTGGAGGTGTTGCAAATAAATTGACAAGATCGTCCCTCAGAGAATTGAAGCGTAGGAGGTCACTGTTCTCATGCACAGTGTAAGGGAAGCACTGACCTGGGAATTGTGGGCTGCTGTTGATATCTGATTTCCTGCACATATCTGCTGATGCTGATGCAGACGTAGAGTATAAACCTTTACAAAGATGAAGCTGAAATTGAGTCCACATCTATCTGGCTTAGCAGGATATTTCTTTGTAGAGGTTAGGAGCAATAAGGACGTCACAGTATGCTCTCTTTATAATAAATCATGCTGTTCTTTTTGCCAAACAGTCTATAACGTTTGGTGCCGTAGAATGGAAAATATCATCCATCTTGGCGTACTTGAATAATGAGAGTTTGGTACATGGAACTGATGACGTGACGTGTCGTGAACCTCTGCTGAAGTGCAGTGGCATCTAAGTTTGGAACCTTGACCCTTGACCCTTTTTGCCTTAGTCAACGAGGGCTGTGTGGTAAGAACGCACCGGCCTCTTTCTGAGAACATGGTGCGTTTATTACTCTTGCAGGTCCTCTGAACCAGTCTTCCCACCATGTGCAGCTGTAACAATGTTCAGCATGCATATCTCTGCTAGATAGATTGTAAATGTGGCTTTACCAGTGTTCTTGTGCGCAGAAAGGGACCTGGAAAGCAGTGCTCAGGGTAGCAAAAGCCTCAAAAAGGGTGAGGTGGAATCAGTGCTAGGCTAAAAGCTAACCCTAGCCTGCCTCATCTCCCCGGCTAGCTAAACATGCTGAGTGGAGAGCCCAAACTCTCATGCATATTCTATATTCTCCTGCCATTCTATGGCATCGTTTTAAGTAATGACCGCATCCACAATTGGGTGTAAAACAGACTTGAGTGCTTTTTGACTTTGTATGATATAAAAAAGAACAGTTGCCTTGCTGAAAGCAGTAGCAGCAGCCATGTTAAAGCCTGGGTTTTGTCCATACTTTTGTCTTGGCTGAAAAAAAAAAAAAACGTTTTGGGGTAATCGGGCAAACTGTGTAGTTAGACTTTTGGCCAAACTAGTGATGGTCTGTGAGTTTTCAGCGGGTGTTTCATGAGGCCAAACAGTGTGTGGCTAATCTACCCAGCCTGGCCCTGCAGCTGAGCTCTGAGCTCAGTGGCCTGTTCCCTATCTATCCTCTTAGAGCCGTACCTCTCCAGTGCCCAGTTTCCCCTCTCTGCCGGCGAAGAGTTCATCAATCTGTGGTACAAAGCTGTGCATTTTAATTTGGATTCCATTAGCAAATGCATGCTCGTTGATGCGGCTCTGTTTTATGAGCCATTCATTTTAAGCAATTAGGCCTGTTTGTAAATGCCTGATGTGGTAGATTAGATCTGCACTTCGTTTTCAAGCCGCTTTGGTTTTCTGAGCCATGCCCAGTTCAGGAACAGCAGTGTCTCAAACGGATGCTCTAAGGACATTTATTTGGTTGTTAGCCATGGGCGAATCCTGTCAAAGTCGCGGTCACTTCGTGTTCGGACTGTCCTTCGGGAACAGACGGATTAAAGGAGGACGCTGTCATTTTCTAAACTGTATGAAATAATTTCAGATTTCAGTCATGTGAAGTTTCTTTCATTTGCATTTGTGGCATCAGTAGCAGCAATCACACATTCAGCCAGTTTAAATGGAGGCAAACCACACTGAGCAGGTTCATCTCCAGAGATCTTAATGTTCCTGTGTCCACTGTCCGCCACATCATGCTCAATATCAGATTTCTATAAAATGAAATGAAGATTTCTAAAAATTTGCAGGGCTGCCAATATGTAAGAGGTGTTGTATTTGAGTCACAACTTTAGCCTGGGCAGAGAAGGCCTCGATATTGACTCATCCTTGCCTTTATTTGTTTCACTACAGCTCTAGTTCTAGAAACAGTAAGTGTGACCGAAACCAAATAGGCAGGTCTATTTGGGATTACTTGATGTAGTTTAAGGCATAGTGTGACAATCCAGACTCTCTGTTTTCACAGTTGTTGGATACATTAGCATTGTGGATCCGGAAAAGCAGATTTCAGATATATGTAAATGGTATTTTGGGCAAGACAATATCTTCAAGCTGCGTCTCTGCTTCAGATGGCTGTGTATGAGGTTTGGTATTCAAAAAATTCAAACTGGGACACCAGAGCTGCCTTCAGGAAAGAAGATCAGACATTCAGAGACGGTTCTGGTGGAACTGTCTGTGTGTGGTGGTTCTTGAAGCACTGACTCCAGCTGCAGTCCACTCTTTGTGAATCTCCCCCACATTTTTTAATGGGTTTTGTTTCCCAATCCTCTCCAGGGTGCGGTTATCCCTATTGCTTGTACACTTTTTTCTACCACATTTTTTCCTTCCCTTCGCCTTTCTATTAATGTGCTTGGACACAGAGCTCTGTGAACAGCCAGCCTCTTTAGCAATGACCTTTTGTGTCTTGCCCTCCTTGTGCAAGGTGTCAATGGTTGTCTTTTGGACAACGGTCAAGTCAGCAGTCTTCCCCATGATTGTGTAGCCAACAGAACTAGACTGAGAGACCTCTACAGCCTTTGCAGGTGTTTTGAGATAATTAGCTGATTAGATTGTGGCACCAGGTTTCTTCAATAGTAAACCTTTTCACAATATTCTAATTTTCTGAGATACTGAATTTGAGGTTTTTATTAGTTGTCAGTTATAACCATCAAAATTAAAAGAAATAAACAATTGAAATATATCAGTCTGTGTGTAAATTAAAAGGCAATGTCTTACCAAATGGAACCATTGATATTCAACCCAGATCCCTGCTTCTAACACTCTTCTCGGCCATGCTCGAATGATGTCAGGGTTCCCCCCCCCCCTTGAAGTTCACATACGTGGGAGTCTTGCTTCCATACTAAGTATGTCCTTGGCTCTTCTCGTTTTCTGCTCGGATGAGCCATGCTTACTGAGCTGGGGATTGAATCTTACCAGGTGTGACTTCTTCAAATCCTTTTCAGGCTCTTCTCTTCAGTTTTTGAAAGGAACCCTGGTTCTCAGAGTGCCGAAGCATGGCTTGTTTTCAAGTGGCTTATAGTGAAGCGGTTGGTGTGGCGCAACAGATAACACCACTACATGCCACTGGGGTTCAATTCCCGGTCTGGGTGACTATGCTGCGCTACACCAATAAGAGTCCTTGGGCAAGACTCCTAACACTACACTGACCCACCTCTGTAATACAGGTAACCTTGTAAGTCGTTCTGGGTAAGAGCGTCAGCTAAATGCCACAAATGCAAATGGAAATGGATTCCTGGAAGAGCCAAGGTGGCCAAGGTTTTGTTGACTGTGTAGTAGGGGGTTTCTTAGACTAGTCAGCTATTAGTGTGTTAATACGAGGAAACAGAGTCCTCCGCAAGCTGTGCAAGGCGAAATTTTGGAGATTCTCAAAAACACAGTATTGATTTTGAATGAATTACATGCAGATTGGCGGCATTGGTACTTTTTGTGCTGTGTTAAAACCCTGACCACTCCCACTGTTCGGACTGTATGTTTTCTAAAAATGTATTAGAAAAAATATTAATTGAACCCCCTGCATATCGTATCGTCAGGTTCTTGACAATACACAGCCCTATGCTGAAATACAACCTCGTAAGCCAGACAGGTTAGGTTGTGAGACCTGCATAGTTTGATGGAACATGCCAATTTGACAACCAATCACAGACTGTTTAGCCAGACAAACTCCAGTTAAACAGCTTCAAACAAAGCTCTGGATAGTGTGAATATTTTCCCAGGCTCCATCTCTCTCTGAAAGTCTCGGCGTGAACACTCGGGTGAGCACCGATGACCATTGAGAACTACTAGCATCATTTAGATCGTAGTTTGATCGGGCTGATAAAAGCGGCGTGTGGAATTGCGGATGGCCGGGGGCAGTTTAACATCATAATGAGAGGCGAGATTGTGAGAGCTGTGGGGTTTCACTGTGCAGTTTACATCAGACGGTCTGTGTACTTTTGTGGGCAGAGTGCCTGAGGCTGAGGCTGATATTCAATAAAACTCCACTACAGAGCGACAGACTGACCACCTCAAACCACAGCATCTGCTGCTCTGTTAGCCCCTGTTCACAAATTACTCACAAAAACATTTCAGTGGTGTCCGGAAAGCATGCTTGTGTTTGTGTATGTTTTAGTGGAGGAATGAAGCCCAGAACTTTTATTAATTACTGTTTGACTGATGACCGTTACGTCCTGCAGCTATGATGTGGACTGTTGTGCACGTCTTCCCTACCCTCCCCTTCACTAACTACATCTCACTACTGCTGTGAATGCATCAGTGTGTCTGTCTATCCCTCTGCAACTCTGTCTGTCTATCCATCTGCAGCTCTCAATCTGTTTCTTTCCATCTGTCTGTCTGTCTTTCCATTTCCAACTGTCTGTCCGTCTGTCTATCCATTTCCAACTCTCTGTCTGTCCGTCTGTCTATCCATTTCCAACTCTCTGTCTGTCCGTCTGTCTATCCATTTCCAACTCTGTCTGTCCGTCTGTCTTTCCATTTCCAACTCTCTCTGTCCGTCTGTCTATCCGTCAACTCCGTCAACTCTCTCTGTCTGTCCGTCTGTCTTTCCATTTCCAACTCTCTGTCTGTCTATCCATTTCCAACTCTCTGTCTGTCCGTCTGTCTATCCATTTCCAACTCTCTCTGTCCGTCTGTCTATCCGTCAACTCCGTCAACTCTCTCTGTCTGTCCGTCTGTCTTTCCATTTCCAACTCTCTGTCTGTCTGTCTATCCATTTCCAACTCTCTGTCTGTCCGTCTGTCTATCCATTTCCAACTCTCTCTGTCCGTCTGTCTATCCGTCAACTCCGTCAACTCTCTCTGTCTGTCCGTCTGTCTTTCCATTTCCAACTCTCTGTCTGTCTGTCTGTCTATCCATCCATTTCCAACTCTGTCTGTCCGTCTGTCTATCCATTTCCAACTCTGTCCGTCTGTCTATCCATTTCCAACTCTGTCCGTCTGTCTATCCATTTCCAACTCTGTCCGTCTGTCTATCCGTCAACTCCGTCAACTCTGTCTGTCCGTCTGTCTATCCATTTCCAACTCTGTCTGTCCGTCTGTCTATCCATTTCCAACTCTGTCTGTCCGTCTGTCTATCCATTTCCAACTCTGTCCGTCTGTCTATCCATTTCCAACTCTGTCCGTCTGTCTTTCCATTTCCAACTCTGTCCGTCTGTCTATCCATTTCCAACTCTGTCTGTCCGTCTGTCTGTCTTTCTATTTCCAACTCTGTCTGTCTGTCTTTCCATTTCCATCTCTGTCTGTCTGTCCGTCTGTCTTTCCATTTCCATATCTGTCTGTCTGTCCGTCTGTCTTTCCATTTCCATATCTGTCTGTCCGTCTGTCTGTCTTTCCATTTCCATCTCTGTCTGTCCGTCTGTCTGTCTTTCCATTTCCATCTCTGTCCGTCTGTCTTTCCAGTTCCAACTCTGTCCGTCTGTCTGTCTATCCAGCTGCAATTATGTTTATCCCTCTCCAAATTTGTCAAAGCATCTGCAACTCTCTGTTAATCATCAACTGTCATCAACCCGCAAAGCGTGGCAACAGTGGCAGCTTGCCGAGCCCAGGTATCGAACCCACAACCTTGTCATCAATAGCCTGGTGCTCTAACCGTTGAGCCACTGCCCTCCCCAGCTGTTCTCAGACATGTCTGTCTTTCAGTTTCCCTCTGTTCTGCCTGTCTGCCTACCTGCCTGCCTATCTGTCTGCAAAAGTAATGACATTCCAGAAGGTCTGGAATGTCTTTCTCTTTCTGTCTCATTTTTCTGTAAGTTTTTACATTTTACGATTCTCCTGGTTTTTGTTTTGTTTTTGGTTTTTTTTTTGTCCATCTTGTTTTTTTTTCTTCTTTCTTTCTGTTCTTTCTCTCTCCCCTTCTGGTTTGTCTGGTGCATGGCACAGCACTCAGTATGATCAGACTAGGGCACTGCTGACTGTGCTGCCTTGGACAGAGGCAGTAATGGAGCACAGAGCAGGTCAGTTATTCTTAGAAATACCACAGAGCAGCAGAAACTCTCCAGAAGAGATGATTGACAGAGTGAAATAATAGGCGTCGGAGAGATGAGTAGCCATTATCACCCAAATTGGTATTGAAGTCTTCCCCTTAGGGCCTTTCTGCTGGTGCACTCTGGGGTGTGGGTAAGACTGATTTATTTATTTAATTTTTGGGTCACTTGACAGGCATCACTCTAGGCAGAGATAAGGAGAGACTTGCCTATTAAAAAGTCTACGCTTTTCTCCATTTCATTTAATTGACAGGAAGTCTAGTCATTGTTAAAACCAAGATTCAGCAGGGCTGCAGGAGCGTTGCTGCTTAAAAACAAAAAAAAACTTTACTTCCGTAACTTACAGACGTTCTGCTATATTCATGTTACCAGGCTGATGTGGGTTTTTTATGCCTAAAAATGTGATTTTAAGCTGTTGTTTGATGTATAAATAGTAAGTATGACTAGGCCTGCCGCGATAATTACGTTATCGACTTATCGTACAATAAATGGACGTGTCCACGATAAGTTTAGCAGACGCCGATAATAGCCAATTGGTTTTCGCGCGAGTTTGTTTACAATAGAAAAAAACGCAGCAAGATTTCTGCAAGGCGCACGGTGCTGCTCTCTCGCCGGCTCCCTATCTAAGGCGAAGACGTGTCTGGGCCAGACAGCGACATCCATCGGTTAGGAAATGCGTGCGTTGCACACAGAGGAGGCAGACGCAGGTGGAGGCGTGTTAGCTGGCGAACATATTCGAGGCTAATAGGGTCCAGAAAGAAAGTTTGGAGAAGTAATTCAAGATGGACTTGGTTTCAAAGCCACATTGCACTGCTCCAGTGTGGGAACACTTTGGCTTTAAGCCAAATGAGCGCGGAGAGCCCATCAGCTTTAACGAGGCGGTATACTGTCTTTGTCTAAAAACAGTGGCAACAAAAGGTGGTAATACAACTAACCTAAGAGCCCATTTAAAGCACAACCATCCAGTTTAATTTACCAAGCTGGAAACAAAGAACCCGGTTGGAGAGGGGCCGTCCAAGCAGGTGACTATCACGGATGCCTTTGCTCGACAGTGTAAATATATAAGTGATAGCGTAAAATGGCGCACGTTTACAAATAGTGTAACTCACTATATAGCCAAAGAGATGCTGCCGTTAAATACGGTGGAAAAACCAGCATTCAAAAACATGCTGAAAACGTTTGACAGGCAGTATGAATTACCAAAGAAAACATACATCTCTCAAACTGCCCTTCCAGCTTTATTTAATGAAGTGAAAGACGGCATTCTGAAGGAGATAAAAGACATCGCATTTTACTCTGCATATTACAATATTATCGCTTATCGCGATAATTTAGGAGACGATTAATCGTCCAGAAAATTTTGTTATAGTGACAGGCCTAAGTATGACTTTTGTTTGGGGGCGGGGATGCTCTGATTTACAACCCTGTTATTTTGCATCCGAATAGAACTTGCTGTTTTTGCTTTCATAGAGGGCAGAAAAAAAAGTCATAGAAGCCACCTGTTGTGTTAAAGTTTTAACACTGGAACATAACCACTGTTATTATTCCCAGTCTTATTGCATAGTATTGCTGTCCTCTCATTGTGTCCTCTCAGTGCAATGTGTGCTTAGCAAGCTGAAGAGATTGTAGCCAGTTTTTAACCTTTAGTCTTTCTTCTCTCTCGCTTCCCTCGGTTTGGCTCTCTAAAGTCTTACCAAGAAGAAAAATGGATCCGTTACTTTCATTTCTGATGCGTCTTTAGCTCCACCTGCTAAATTATTTCCAGGTAGTTTTTAAAGGAGCGGTTGATGGCGAAGTAAGATGGTAAGTGCTAGCAGCGCAAGAAAAAGCTGTGGTTTGTGGAACAACTCATATTCCCATGACTGGCGATATCTGTAGGTGATGTACTTATCTCCAATATCGGCAACACCATAGTCTCCCAAAGACATCGTCAGGTTTCACCAGCTTTGACTAGGGCTTTCTTTCTTTCTTTTTCTTTATACAGCAGTGTATATGCTTTAATGCTGAATTATTGGATCTTTTTATAGCAGCTAGATCATTATTTGTATCGTTATTAGACACCGTTCCTCAGTTCCAGCTCCGCTTTCCTTACACTACTACATACATATTCAGTGTCTATAAAGGGGTTTCAACATAGTTGCAGCCAATTGTTTTATCCAATTTGACCATTTTAAGCAGCATGCAGTGAAATATGCTAATTTTAAAAGTGATTGAGACTATTTGACAAAACGACTAATTTGGATTTTGGCTTTAATTCTACCTTCAAATCCACCCTTTTCATTTCCAGATTGGTAATTGGCTCCATTTGGATTTTTTTTATTTTTTTATTTTAATTTGGGTTTGTTTTACAGAAATATCACATTGGTTGTGGTTACTTGTGGGATAATGCTGTTCTTTTTTATTTCTCTCTCTCTTTCTCTTCAATATTGTAGTTGTTAAGGATTTCCTGTGCTTATGTTTTGCAGCAACAGCGCACGGTGTACCGGCTGACCCTGGTGAAGGCTTGGAATGTGGATGAACTGAAGGCCTATGCTGAGCTCATTGCCGTAGGCCAGCCTGACTTTATTGAGGTCAAGGTAAGTTGCTCCTCTTTAACAAAATGTTCTTTTCTTTTTCTAACCAAATCAAACTTATTCTGTGGCTTTTGTGCCATGGTAACAACACATGTTGTAGATGAAGAACATTGCATAACTTCAAATAATCTCACAGTTTTAACCACACGTAAAGTACTACTTAGGAGCATAAGGAATCATCAAGGTTTATGATATGATACAATACAACAACGATGCAGTTAATCATGGTGATATTCTGTAACTGATTCACTGCTGACCCAATATAATGTTTCGAATCACTGATTCGATTTGACTCTAGTATGATTCAACGTAAATTGAAGCACCTGCCAATTCCAGATCAACAGTGTTGTAGAGATATGCATGTAGACCCGAATACTTGGTTGTTCTCCTGACCACTAGGGCGGTACTTACAAGTGGATAATTCTCTACTGTGCCAACTGCAAGTCAAGAAATTGAAGAACATGCATGACGTGGCAAATGTATATAAATGTATACAAATGTATATAAACTCATTGCACACTTGCAAACTTCCTCCTTCTCCTCTTGCTTTGGTCACAGCGATTGCGCAGCCAGGCGACTTTTAGTTATGATGACCATGAATGATACTAGAATGAATCGCAACTTTCTCAAGAGCACTCGAACAATACCTTCCGGTGAGCAGTGTATCATGTGAGTCACTATGCCAGCACCAAATTCTGTGCACCGCTGACCCTTTCACAGGACCTCTGGGAGAGGGCTCACCCTTGGTTGCCGTCCTTGAGAGCTGCTGACCTGCCAGTTGTGACAAACCTAACAGCAGGCACTCTCTTGTCGGACACAGAAACCTAGCCACTGGAGGATTCACCTGGATATGGTCAGTATAAGAAGGGAGGCACAAGTAGACCTGTTCACTTTGACAGGAACTAGCAGGACTTGGTCGGGGCAGTCATCTGGGCCAGGATGTGCAGGTGCACGACTTGCTGTATGCCTTTCACCTTATACCTCTAAACCCAGACATCATGGACCCAGACCAGAAGGTCCGGAAGGAGGGGCACGGCATCTTACGTGGGGTTCCCTGAGGTGGCCGTACCAGACATGTTTTCCACTGTTAATAACCTAAGGACCTGTCAGATTGATCCTCTTTGTTGCACAGTGGAGTTGGTGGTGAAATTTCGTTCTACAATCAGGGTCTATGTGGCTGCCCTGTCTACTTGTTTGACCCAGCTGAAAGTTCTTCTCAGGATTTACTAACTGGTAGTGGTGGTTTTGATAGGAGAGTCTTCAGACAATCTTTATGGCGTCCCCTTTGAAATGTTGTTTATCAGCCGTCTGCCCTTTCCATCAGCCTGCTTTGCTTCCAGTAGGGTTTGAATGATTGGGAGAATGCATCCTTGCCCAAAGGGCTTTGTTCTGGATTTATCAATCCCTTCATTGATCTTCCTGCAAACGTTGATCATTCTGACTCAAGACAGCACTGAGTTGTCGCCACTGGCATCCTGTTCTCACCTTGGGCTGCAGCTGAGCACTCCCTTAACACTGTGGGAACACTTTATCCAGTTGTAAGTACCACCCTGGCGGTCAGTTGATGTTATGTGAGTCGTGGATGACCTTCAGGGTTCCTGAAGTGTGCGAGAGGAAAACCTGAGGAAGTTTGCCTTAGAAGCCAGTTAGTCAGTTGCAATCATAGCCATTGGACCTGATTTTTGGACTTGAATGGGTTTTGCATTGAATGCCAAGTGAGGAGCTCAATGGCAGTCTATATAGAGAAGATGAGGGAGTTGAGCTGACTTCAGAGCATTGTTTAATCGGTTTAATCTGAGTCAAATCTCTCGTTACTACTCCTCGCCTCTTCTGCCCAACTCGAGTATCTATTCCTCTATTCCTCTTTTTTTTTATTCATTAAACTGCTCTCTTTTTATCTTTTCGCTCACACACAGGGCTCAAGGTTATGTCAGCGCCTCACACTTTACCCTCTGGTTCATTAGCAGGAGGGGCAGATAATGACCAGCCTCATTAAATTTGCTCTCTGTGGTAAAGTGAAAAACAAATGAGGCAAGATCTTTAGCAGATTGATTTAATCTGCTGTTAGATTAATTATGTGGGTTTTTGGGAAGGACTGACTAAATTTGATGCTGTAGCTCATAGCACTGTGCTTCGGACTATAATAATCTTTTTAATCCTTTTTGTTAAACATGCAAGTGGCCAACTCTAAATAATGACTTGTGGTGAAATAAACTAATGTATGTATTCCAGCTGTTTTCCGCTGTTCATTGTATGCAGTAAATGGACCAAAACGTGTTCTCCACTGGGGATGGGGGGGAGGGGGGGTTAAAAGAAGAGGACACCAAAATTAATTCCAACGAAATAATGATCTGCTTTCACTGAATGGATAGATGGAAGAAGAATAGCCGAAGAATTTCTAAAAACACACTAATGGGCTTATAAAGATCTATATAAAATGTAAAGGGCATTATTTCTGCTGATGCGTTCAAAAATATTTTTAGAAATATATATAAAAATTGACTTTCTTTATAAGAATGTAAGAATTGTCTAACTCAGGAGCTGTAAATCATAAGCTCTCCTCCAATGTGTGCAGTTTTGGTCAGGTTTATGTTGCAGTTTTATTTTTCATTTTACATTTTAGTGCTTTTGTGACCTGCTCACCTCACATTGTGCTAGCGTTGGAGGGTTCAAGCAACATAATGGAATCTCTATATGAAGGAGGTAGTGCAGGGCAGGGTTGGTATTGTTGTGGAAATTGAGTCATTCTGATAAGAACTTGAGGGCCATGTCTAAACTCAGTGTAATCATTTAGCAGTTTTTTTTTTTACCAACAAAATAAGTCCTGGAAAGTCCATCTTGCCTAGATGTACTGTAATATGAAATCATTTTCAATTATAAGTGAAAAGCACACATTTTCTGCAGCAAACTATGCTTATTTTTCTACATGCCACAGTAGTAACTGTGACATGTGCAAAATTGAGTAGGTGGGAAAATGGATTCCACCAAATATCAGCAAATTCTAGCAGCTAATGTGACCCACTAGACATGCTATATGTCTAAGTATTTGTGGACCCCCAGTCAACTGAAGGCATTCATCTACTTGAAGTCACAGCCATTGCTGGCACAGTCGTGCAGATGTGTACGCACACAGCTTGACTAGTCCCTGTAGAGAAGTACTACCAATAGAAAGAGGTCTCTCGAGCGAGCAGACAATCATCCTTCATACTGACCTCACTTGAATACTCTCAAAACGCTGAGCTGTATGAGCTGCTGTCCCTGTACTTTTTTTTCTTCATGTAGTACATGTTGTGGTACAGTTGTGGTGTTCTTCTGTTTGGCACTAAGCTCACAAACACTTCAATCTGCTCAGCCATGGAGGAGTCTTGATCCTGCCCCTGTAAGCGAGTCATTTTTGTGATGCACCATTGCGCTTAATGTTGCTCAAGCTATAGGAGTGATTCCACCAGGAGGAACTATGATTGGCTGTGAGGCTTAATCAATCTTTCCCATGTGTTCAACTTCACCCGACCCATTTCCCACACAGCATGCATTGATGCCCCTGGGTTTATGGAAATGACATCTGCAAATGACCTTTTAAAGATGTTCTTGTGACCTTGTGGCCTCATACTGTTTGTACCTAGAGACCTAATTCTCCTAGGTATCGGTGATATCTGACTAACAGCCTGGGCGTTTCCAACTACATAGCTACTTATGGGCTGTTAGATGCTGTTTACACCAGCGTATGCTTGACTGGAAACTTTCTAGATACATAGGTTATCACGATCAGAGACCAGAAACAATAAAATAATGAACACTTTCACTTTTAATACCGAACTGTTTTTCTCGGTAAAGGCTGGGAGGAACGTTATAGGGCCCTATTATAGCGATGTTTTTAGGTGCAGCTTGATTTAGGGCGTATCGGTGTCTTTGCTGTCGTAACGACGGGAAAAGTACAGTTTGCGTGGCTGGAAACGTGCAGAAGTCATGTATGAAGTCTCTTAATTAATCACCATTAATCAGCGCGTCACTTGCCATTCCCTTTGAGAGCCAGGTGCGGTCTCACTTTGGCGGATTGCTATGTCAATGGCGTAAAGTGGGGGTGTACATGCATCAGGCACGTGCCTGTGTTGACAATTCACTGCCAAGATAGCAACAAATGTCTGACTGCTGACGTCTGCCTAGGTTGTTTTCAGTCAGTGGAGCACATGTGTTTTCCGTTGCCACGACCTGAACACCCCTAATTTCGAGGCCATCACGCCCATCAGAGTGGATATATTCGCAAGCACAATGCAGGTGGAAGGTGTAAAAATACTCTTCGTGAAATTTTAAGGCCATTATTTGGAAATATCCTAAGTGAGTGACATGATTGACTTTTTAATTACACCCTAGAATCATCCAGTGGCAGAGCTAATGCAGAACTTCAGTTTTCATTTCAAAGCTTTCCAGTGTTTCAGTGTTCTTGGATGTGACCATAACATTCCTCTAGGGCTTTGTCCGTGTGGTCAGCTACAATGTGTTGATTCTGGAGCAAGGGCTTCTTTCTTAGACTGCAGCCTCTCAGTCCATGGTGATGTAAACTGACTTGACTGAAGACAGGGACACTGGTGTCCCAGCAGCTCCTAGTTCACAGCCTTGGTGATTCTTGGGTTGTTTTTGATGATCCAAACTAATTCCCCTCTTTGCCTCTTTCCCTATTTGCCTTTGTTTGAACCAGTGATCTTTAAAACAAAGAAAGGCTCCAGGAGACATTTCTGACTTTGTGTGTCAGACTCCCTGTGTAAATAACCCTTCTCAGATCAGCACTGAGCTCTGTGGACTTTCCTGTTACACAGTGTGTTG
Organism: Salminus brasiliensis; assembly: GCF_030463535.1. Lineage (NCBI taxonomy): Eukaryota > Metazoa > Chordata > Actinopteri > Characiformes > Bryconidae > Salminus > Salminus brasiliensis. Next base: position 23,222,167 of record NC_132888.1, read on the forward strand.
GTTAATCCAGTAAGTACTTTCCAACAAACTGCTGAATCTACTGCCTGTAATCAAACATGATCACTTACAGGAAGTTAGGAAGTCTTGGCTTGGTCAAGTTTAAAAGACATTTTGTAACTTTTAGATCCAGTGTTACTCAGAGAAAAGAACGTTTTGGGCCTGTTTACACCTGGCATTGACATGCATTTTTGTATCTGGATAGTATCAGGATCTACTTTGACCAGATTCTGTTTACGCTGGTCATTAAAATGCATCCCCAGTGTGACCAGATGAGGTCCAAGGTTGACTTTCCTGCGTAAAAAGCCACACCAACACGTACACCATGTCCATTTTACGTCCTGTCAACAACAGATTCTCATCCAAATTGTCCCGCTTTAGGAGACTGTGAACAGGTTACTGGAACAGTGGTGGAATATGTGCTCTGTAATACTGCTCTCATCTACCAGTATTTAAAGTCTGAGTGTAAGCGTACACAAACGAGCAACAGGAAGAGAGAGAAGCAGAGATCCACAGTAAATATTACTCGTATTAACCCCTTTTTTCGTCAGACGTGTGTCCGCTTGCCTGACGAAATCCAATCATAGGAAGCGTGGGCAAGGTCCGTCTCTGACCACCTCTGAATGTGGTTCGAGTCATCCGCTCACAGAGGTCTGATCACCAAATGCATGCTAATGCTAGGTATAAACAGGCTTGTTGAAAGCGTATGTAACCTCCTGAACGCAACTGCTTTATTATTAGCATTATTAATAATAATATTGTTATTATTATAAATAAAGGTTATTATTGCTACAGCTGTTTGAAAAATGCTCAGTATTGCACCTGTGTATCGATACGCTTGATAGTTAAAAAAAAAGATTCAACTCCTACGACTCCAACCCAGCGAATACATAATCAGGCTGTTGAGTGATCGCACGTCTACAGGCGTTTGTCATTTCAGCAGGGAGTTATAAAACCCAGAGTCTAAGCTTAGTCTGTAATTAAAGGTTTTGTCATGAAAAACATTCCACTCTGGGCCCTGTGGAGGTGGAACGAGCTCCCGCATCTGCTGAATTGCGCTCTGATTCATCCCAGCCTTTCTCCTCTCCGTCTCCCTCATCAAGCTGCCTGTAATTGGTGCGTGCATTAATTCCTCCAGGTGCTTCGGTCCCTGCCCCGCGCTCCTCTTCTCTCCGCCGGTTATTGGCCGTTAACGAGGCGAGGGAGACGACGTCACGTGGGACGGAAGTGACACCACCCGTAATCTCGTTTACCCGCCGGCAGCCAATCGGGACGCCAGCTCAGCGCTTTTCACATTCAAAGTGGAGGCTATCCAAAGCCAAGCAGACTTCAACTGTGACACACTGTTACCTAGCAACAATAATCGAGCCTCTTTGACGGACCGCGGGAGGCGAGGATTTGTGTGCCCGCTTCTCTTGGAGAAAATAAAGGCCATGAAAGAATGCGAGAAATTCTGCTGAATATAGCAGCGTGCCGACTGGCCGTCGGAGAGTTTCAGAGGCCTGTGAATTTATGTGCGAATGTCACGTTCGGCTCTCGCGCACGATCGTTTCTGTTGGTTTTGGCCTTCACGGGCAGTGGGTAAATGGGAGCAGTATGTCAAAAAATCAAGAACATCAAGACACTCGAAAGCTATTTCGTTGTACATATGCCTCACAGTATTTGCCTTTGCTATGGTTTGTGGACATTCAACTATGGGGGAAATTGTTACTCTTACAATACACTTCTATATACTTATGGATATTTGTTTTATTATATCTGCATTTCAGCCTTTTCCATTCAATTGTTAAGGGTTTGTGCTTTTTTTTCCTTTATAATCCATAAGAATGCTTGCATTGGATTTCACTGGGCATGTTCAAATAACTTGTGCTAGGCTTCACAAGCAAAACAATAGCCTAATGGGCTGTCCGCCATCCATCAGGTATTGTTGTTGCTCTGCAGTTTTTGCACTTGCTATGCACTGGTGGTGGTTGTTTACTAGTGTATTCCCATTTTTCAGCCTTCTAGAAGTACTGACAGTACCCTACAGCAGCATATTAGGAGACAGTTCTTGCAATATCATAGTTATATTGCAATCTTCACTTAAGAGGATGTTTTAACTGGGATAGACTTCATTTGTTTTTTTTTTAATACAGGGCCAAAGTACTATACCCCCTGAAGTCATCAGAACTATCTGCATAACAAACAACACTGTTGTTTCAAAGGCCGGCGCTCAAATGAAATCATTTAGGGGTTGGTTTTATGGGACGACATATGCTGTAACACAGATTACTAACTTCAAAATGCAGTTATTGCAATTTTGCAGCAAGGGTCCTCACGCTCACCAAACGCACTGCACACATTACACCTGTCCTCCAGCATCTTCACTGGCTGCCAAGTAGAAAATCTTCTAACCTCCTTCAAACCCCTACAAGGTCTCGTTTCTTCCTACCATACTGTCCTCCTCATGCTCTCAGTTCTTCAGGTTCTGGACGTCTGGCTGCCCCATAAATTTAATTGCCGTCTGTGGGTGGCAGATCATTCAGTGCTGCTGCTCCTCACCTCTGGAGTACTTTGCCTCAATCTCTTTGTGACTGTTCCACTCTCTCCTCCTTCAAAACGCAGACAAAAATGGTCCTGTTTTCTTCACAATATTTTTCATAGTTCTTTATAGTTGTTGTGAGATGTGCTATAGAAATTGATGATGATGATGATGATGATGATAATAATATTAATAATAATAATAATCATTATCATCATCATCACAAATTTACCTTTTCTAAAATAAAACCCCCTTATTTCAAGTACCATTGGTCAGACTGGGAGTCTGAAGGAAAGTGAAAATGGAGACTAAAGACTAGCCTTAAGTTAATTACAGAAGCTTATAGACCTGTGCAAAATAGTAGAAGTATAGAAATATAGAAAATAATATCCAAGTCTTTGTATCTTCCATTGGCCACTGTTGGATCTTGTGAGTGCCAACACAGCTGACACCAGCTCAACAATGAAGTATGGTCATGACCACATCAAGTTGTGGGGAGGCTTTTCCTCAGCAGACACCAAGTACCTTTTAAAACTAAAGGAAGGGTGGATGGTGCAGAATATCGTGAGATACTGCAAGACAACTTGCTTCAGTCAGCTAAAAGATTAAAGCCTTAGAGAAGCTTTCAACAAGACAGTGATCCCACGCATAAGGCCTAAACAACAGGAGAAGTGTGGCTCAAAAAACAAATTGTGAATGCTCTGCAGTTGCTAATGTGAAGTCTAGGTCTCAAGCCAATCATGAATCTATTAGTATTAAGTATTTGAAAGTTGTATCCCGCAGCCATCCTGAACAACCTGGAGTCTAAACCGAAAGCAAAAATGACTCTCCCAGGGTGGATCTGTGAAGTGCTGTTCTTGAATATTTATGCAAGCAGTTTTGAAAGTTTGATAAAAGTTCTGCTGATAAACACTGAATTTTAACTTGGGCTGAAACAATCTGTGTAAGTAGCCTAACTTTTCTAACCCAGACCAGTCTAATGATTTTATACAGGGGTTGAATACTTTGCAAGACAAAATGAGAAAAAAATTCAGAAAATCACATTGTGTGATTTTTAAAGAATTTATTTGCAAATAATGGTGGAAAATAAATATTTGGTCAATAACAAAAGTTCATCTCAATACTTTGTTATATATCCTTTGTTGGCAATGACAGAGTCTTCACAAGGTTGGCACACACCGTTGCTGGTATGTTGGCCCATTCCTCCATGCAGATCTCCTCTAGAGCAGTGATGTTTTGGGGCTGTCGGCGGGCAACACAGACTTTCAACTCCCTCCAAAGGTTTTCTATGGGGTTGAGATCTGGAGACTGGCTAGGCCACTCCAGGACCTTGAAATGCTTCTTACGAAGCCACTCCTTTGTTGCCCTGGCAGTGTGCTTGGGATCATTGTCATGCTGAAAGACCCAGCCACGTTTCATCTTCAATGCCCTTGCTGATGGAAGGAGGTTTGCACTCACAAATCTCACAATACATGACCCCATTCATTCTTTCATGTACACGGACCAGTCGTCCTAGTCCCTTTGCAGAGAAACAGCCCCACGTTGGTAACGTTGGTCCCAGCTTTCTGCAGGTCATTCACTAGGTCCCCCCCGTGTGGTTCTGGGATTTTTGCTCACGTGATCATTTTGACCCCACGGGCTGAGATCTTGCGTGGAGACCCTGATCAAGGGAGATTAGCAGTGGTCTTGTAGGTCTCCCATTTTCTGATTATTGCTCCCACAGTAGATTTCTTCACACCAAGCTGCTTGCCTATTGCAGATTCAGTCTTCCCAGCCTGGTGCAGGTCTACAATTTTGTTTCTGGTGTCCTTCGACAGCTCTTTGGTCTTCACCATAGTGGAGTTTGAGTGTGGACTGTTTGAGGTTGTGGGCGGGTGTCTTTTATACTGTTAATGAGTTCAAACAGGTGCCGCACTCACAAATCATTCACCAAGTCCAAGACGTTTATAGTGTTGTGAGCAGCACCTTAGTAACCCTAATAAACAGGTACCAGGCTCGCTGCCTGCCATGCTACTACAGATGTATGGCTGTGTATCTTTATGGAAAGTGCTGGTGGCAGGTATAGTGACAGTTTCTACTAGACCCCATGTGAAAAGACATCAAATAACATTGTCTTTGTAAGAATGATGTTCATACTGGCTTGTAGACTAAAGCTAGAGCTCCCGGAGTGCTCCTGATTTAAATGCATCTCGTATCTGGATGCTGTCCATATATACGCAGCTAAAGCACCAGGGAGCTTGAATCCATGATTTCTTTCTAATTAGGTTCATCTTGATCTGGTGCGTACGTAACATGCTTGTACAAAGGATGGCCCGTAAATAAAGAATAACCATTTTCAAGTGTGATTAATATCTTCCAGTCCAGTCACTTATGTTTTTAAATGCTGCAGTGAAATCATGTACATTCTCACCTGAGGGCTTTGGGTTTTTCTGGACTGCTTAAGTGTAATAACCGTTTTATAGTCTCCTGAATGTGTTAGGTTTTATATTAGTCGGATCCGCGAGGATGCACATTAGACTGTAAAACCCTGCAAGTCTGAGGGAAAACTGTGAACATGAAGCCCAAAGGAATTTTAAAATCATAGACATGCACGATTGAAATAATTCTATGGCTGCAAAATACCATGGCTATGATGACAAGGTTGTGCCTCAAAATGCTCCAACAAACACTTTAAAGGAATGCTGCCCATTTCATAGCATAGATCCCCAAACAGAAGCATGGTGTGAGGAAGCACTCTGCAACATTTTAATACTTTGTGGTGCAAAACACAGGGAGACATCGCAAGACTTCCTGCTTCAGTCGGCTGATGATGATGATCCAGAGCACAAGGCCAGAACAACACAGGAGTGGCTTACCATAAAAGGTGACTGCTCTACAATGGTCAAGTCCAGGTCATAATCTAGCCATAATCCAGAATCTGTGACCCTATTTGACCTTTGCGTCCTGCATCCCACAAACTCTAGCAAATCTGCCCAGACAAATGGAAGAAACGTCCCCCCATACTTCAAGCTGTTTTAGCAGTGAAAGGTGGTTCTGTCGAGTGCCTAATAGGTTTGAAAGCCAGAAATGGCATGTGGTTTCCTCAGTTACTTATAGATTTTTTTAATTATTATTAGTATTTATTTAAGCAGTCGTGACCCGAGGAAAAAGGGACCACGAGCAGCATGTTGCCAAAGCTGACACAGTAGTGTATTTGTGCTTTATTGAGTAGACGTGTAACATATGTGCACTCATTCTCCATGTCCATGTCTGGTGAATCAGTGGCAAGCTCAAATGCACTGGAACCTCTGGCACTGCAGATATTGGGTGTTTTAATGCACCTCTGCAAAAAAGTCAATGGTGTGACCCCACAGTAAGTCTAATTCTTGACACAACCGTTAACAGGTACGAGTTACTTGGATAAAAATGAAGGCAGGTGATCCAGTCACCTGTCCAGTGCTAGCTGTGAGATAGAAGTAGAAAGCCTATTAGAACTTACTTCTCCAAGGGTGCTGGAGCTCGAGCCAATACCTCTGGGATTTTTTTTTGGCGTGTGTAATGGCCCATTGCCATCAAATCCCTTTGCACAAGAATAACATCTGTTACTGCAGCAAATGGACAACAAACTCCCTATTATCACCCTTGATTTCCAAAGCCACAAAGCCAGGAGCAGGTGTCTACAAACATTTGGGAATATAATGCATGTCTGAAGAATGTTTTTAAAGGCAGCTTCTTTTCTTTATGCCCTCAAATTGTTGCAGGATCAGTGATTATTAAGTACAGATTTATATTCAGGGACGAGTTGAATACATCAGGCCTTTCATCCATTATCAAGCTCTCTTTTTTTCCCCCATCATGTGCCTCAAGTTAGCTCATTACAGTATTTTGAGCTTTAATTAACTAGTGATTAGAAGACAGCTGCAGGTAAAAGGGTGGCTGGGTGCTTAACTGGAAGAGCCGAACCTCACAGAGGATTGTACTCACAGAGATGAATAGCAGGAGTCTCAGCAGGGCCTTGAAGCAGAGTTGATAAATTCCATTATAGGGGTAGTGGAGCTGTAATATTTTGAGTTGGCAAGGGCGCACTCGGAACAGCAGCCTTCCCCCTCTCTCCCCATTTGATTGATCTGGGCCGCTTTGGGTGTGATCATTATTTGGTGCCGTATGATAAGAACTGGGGCTCGTCAATCCTGGCCCTAGCTTGCAATATCGGCCTTGAAAACTTATCTGCCTTGCCCTATAGGATGCAGCGATTGGAATGGTGGAAGGCCTCTTCCCTTGATTACTCCTTAAGTAGTGGTGTCCTGAAAGATGGTAACAAAGCATTTTTGGCACTGGGACAGAAATCGATCTGTTCTGTTTGACTGGGGAAGAAATATCAGACAATGAACAACTGTTGTTAATTTGATTTGCAGGACAAAGAGCATTACAGCAAGATTTGCAAAACAGCCAGCTCAGCAGTTGATCCAATCTATAATTCAGTGCTCACTGGAAACGAAAGAATTGATGTGTGGCTGAACTTGGCTGCGCAAAAAAAAGACCCCCATGCACGTTTTACTGTCGGTGGGAAAACCCTGCAGTTGAATGTGCTTGTTTACTTGCCATTAAACGTTTTCTCAGACATTATTGTTATTATTATTATGATTCTTGTACAAAGTGGAAATGGAAAGGAACAATAGTTTGGGCACCCCAAATGAGATGTGAGGTCTCAGACCTTAATTAGCTTGTCATGGCTATGGCTTGTTCAGTTATCATTAGGAAAGGCTGGGTGATGCCAATTTCATAGCTGTATAAATACTCTTACTCCTCAAACCATGTCCCCAACAATCAGCAGCCATGGACTCCTCCAAGCAGCTGCCTTGTAATCTGGTAAGTAAAAAAGGCTGTAGGTAGACAACCAGGCATTTTTAGGTTCCAATTCCTTGTAATGTAATTAAGAAATGGCAGATAACAAACGGTGGGGGTCTAATTGAGGTCTTAAAAAATATCATTCGGATTGAAAATCCATGTTTAGCCCTATTTGGATGAAATTTACGTGCCGTCACCACCTAATCTTATTACCCACTTAAGTAATAATTAATTTTTTTGTTTAAAAATTAGTTACATGTTCATAACCGGTATGAAGGCTATAGGCTGAGCTACATAATGACTTGCTAAAGCTGCCAGAACCGTGGCGCCTCTTTTTGGCTCCTCTTCTGGATTTGACACGGACTTGAACGACCTGGGGTATCCGTGACCTGCACAGTGAAACGAAATGCCTGCTCGAGTCCATTACTCCATACTCCATGAGGATAAAAACAGGAGAAAGTTCCTTTCCTTTCATTCCACAGGGTATGAATGAATATTTACCTGCATGCTGATTCACACAGGATTAATATAACCTGAGGTTATTTTTACGGCTTGTTTTGCAGAAGCTAAAAGGCGGCTGAGAAACTCTCCCACCTCTCCCTGTCAAACTAATCCCATTCAGATAGGGCTTTAGGCCGCAGAATGCTTGACTCTGGAGTGGTGGACTGTTCCACTGTGCGGCAACACTTGCGCAAATAAGGTAATTAGAGGAAAAGCTTTAGTGTTCAGAATTGAATGTAAAGAACACCAATCTTCAACTGTTAATTATTGGGGTGGCAGCTGGTTGAGGAATTTCATGGGAGAGGACAGGATGGGTTCAATTAAATACCAGCAAATTCTGGAAGCCAAAAAAATGGAATGTAATTAGAAGTTGGCAAATGAGAAAAGAAGTTGAATAGATTAATGGATGGATTTTTGGTAATCTTTGCACTGGTCCTGATTGTCTAGTCTATCTAACTGTCTAGGCCATTAGCAAATTATCCGATATTCCCCCTGTGCAGTCAAGGCCTGGAGGGACCCAATATATTGACCTGATAGTCAGCATGGTTTTTCAGAAACGTTCATCCATTAACATTGAAATGGTGTGGTCTCAAATAAGATGAATTGAACTAGAAGAACTCAAAAACTTGAATGTTGTACCTGGTTTATTTTGGCTGTGCAGTGTCAGTAGTTGATTTCCGCTCCATTTGAGCCCACATGGCTGTGTTTACCGCTGACGAGTGCATGGGGCAGGCTTTGGCCCTGAAGTTTTAAAAGCTTTAATTAAACCTCACCTCATGATTTGTTTGGCTCTTCGTCTTGAATGAGGATTCGATGATGCTCTCAGCTGGGATAAAAGCCCTATTGGTTTCTCTGCCTAATGCCACTTAAATGACTGCGAGTGATGGACCTGAAATGTCTGTTTTGTCGTAGTACAGGATGAGTAATGTCACTGCTGCTCCCACACAATGCCAGACCCACACAGCGTCGGTGGAGTGATTGCAAAGGACGACCACCCGCACCACCTACACGGCTTACTTTTGACCAATGCTGTCGTTTCACTGTAGTTGAGGACATGGACACAGTTTCTCTGGACCTAGTATAGAGACTAAATGCACACGCCACGTTGACTTTGCATACATGCGGCAACGGAACTGTCAGTGTGTCGCACTAAAGCAGGCAAATCTGCATTAAATGTACTTCCTGTGACTGCTGATTAGCTGAATATGCTCTCGCCGCATGTGGTCTGTTCCTCGCGGGGCTCCGCAGCCCATTTTTTCCCCGATCACAGCGACGTCTGTGAGGTGTGAACTGAATTCTGTCCCGTCTTGTGCGCTCGTGTGTGTGTGTGTGTGTGTGTGTGCGCGTGGGAGTTGGATGAAATGATCTGGCTCTCTCAGGCTCCATCATCCATACAAAACCAAATCAGCCTCCACACGCCGCTGTCCTTGGGCTGTGTGTGTGCGCCGATATGATTCACAGCGCCTTTGTACCATTTTCAGTAAAGCAGGCTTCTCCGCTTCACAGCAAAAACTCAAAAACATCACTAAAAAATATGGAATCTAAGGAAAACTTCCATTTGCAGCTGACTTTTAAACCCTAAAGTGTTGCGTTTTAGTAGTAGGATTATGTATATATGTATAGGATTATGTTTTTTTTTTTTTTTATTAATTTTGCTATATTTCTGTTGTTACCTGGAGTGGTTGGTGTGGCGCAACAGATAACACCACCACCTACCATTGTGTTACAACAACACCATGTGGGAGACTGGGGTTCGATTCCCAGTCTGGGTGACCATGCTGCGCTACACCAATAAGAATCCTTGGGCAAGACTCCTAACACTACATTGGCCCTCCTCTGTAATACGAGTAACCTTGTAAGTCGCTCTGGATAAGAGCGTCTGCTAAATGCCGTAAATGTAATGTAAATGTACCTGTAAATTTGCAGTAACAGTTTTAAGAAATTATAGCTAGGAGCAGTTTTTTTAAGAATTTAGAATGGGACAGTTATTTTTTTATATTTTAGTGTGTTGGACAGGCCGTTTTTCCAGACATAACAGTCCAGACTACAGTGTGGTACTGTGGTAATACACCATATTAGAAAAATCCTCATTAGCCCAAAGGAGCCTTTATGATGCTCATTTTAAGGGATTTCACTGGCCAATCCATACACAATTAGGTATCTGTATAATTTCCCTAAATCACAACGAATAGCTCACATTAAATTGTCCTAGGCCAGATATTACGCAACACAACATAGCATGTGGGTCATTGTTTCTTAAGGCATTCCACGTTGCCCAGTTTTAAAAAATGAAGGCACTTTAAATGGTTCCTCAAGCGATTCCATAGAAGGAACCATGTGTGTAATAGAAGGAACCTTTACATCCAATAGAGCTTCTTTTTATTTTGGGCAGGTTCTTCACCCTCACACATTTTTACAACAAACATGGTTCTTAATGGTTCATAGAAGAACCAAAAGTGGTTCTTCCATGGCTGAGGTCTTGGATCCAGTTTCCAGTCCTGGATTCTGTTCTTGCTGGAGGTTATGGTGTGAAAAGTTGGTCTAATAGATTGGCCATGTGGTTTCATGCTGATCAAGTGCAGGACTGGAAACTCGATCCAAGGTCCAGATTTGACCAGGTTTGACCAAAATGTTTTATTTATTTATTTACCCCCCCCCCACACACACACCACTGGTACAACTTAGGAACATCTCAGCCAGTTTGCATTGCTTTGCATGTTGTTATTAATAAACCCCAGGGTTTAATAACCATTAAAAAAACATTTGAAGCACAGTGTTGATATACATTGAAATGATCAGTTATATTATCTGTGAATGAATCTTAAAATCTCATCAGTTGTGACTTTTTACCCCTAAGGCTTTTGTTTACGTCTGTTCATTCGGTCTCTAATACAGTGGTGTAAATGCTATGCGAACCAATATGGGTAGAAGTCGTCCATCCCGAACAGAGCTCAAGGCCAAGCCTTCTGTGAATTGAATGTCTTCACTGTTTCTGTCCTTTCTTGCTTCTCTCAGGGAGTGACTTACTGTGGGGAAAGTTCTGCCAGCAGTCTGACCATGGCTAACGTGCCCTGGCACGAGGAGGTCGTCCACTTCGTGCAGCAGCTGGCCAACCTGCTGCCGGACTACGAGATGGCCTGTGAGCACGAGCACTCCAACTGTCTGTTACTCGCCCACCACAAGGTAATGCTCCACACCTCCAGAGTTCTACTTAGGTGCTCCTGGAAAATAACAAACCCCTTCTGCATGTAAATTGCTGCAGCTGTTAAGATGCTTCTAACATTTCTCGAAATGTCAAGCCGTTCTTCAGCACCAGCATTAACCCCCACCCGCCTGTGTTCTCTGCAGCCTCTTGATGCTAAGCTGGGCTTGTTTGCTTTTTTTGAAACTGTTACATTTACAGATGCCGTGTAAATCTGGACTATTTCACATGCGTTTGATCACTTTTCTGATCATTGTGTAGGCAAAAGCCTTTTTTTTTTTAGCATTTGGTTCAACCAGTACGCATTTCTGTTGACATGTTTACACCCTGTTATTTTGCTATTTACACTAATACCAGTCTTCAATCAAACCCTGATTGTAATTCTATTGCAGTCTTTTTTTATCCAGGGGCACCCAGTGAAGTACTTTCAAGGCAAACCATGCAAAACTTCAGACCTCCATTATTGTCTTCTTCCATTATTCTAGTTTTTCCCTGCTTTTTTCCATTACTACACAGGCTCTGAAAATGAGCTGTGGTCTGAAAGCAACTCTGATCTGTTGCCTCCTGTCTAGCCTGATTACTCTAACAATACCAACAGATCTACGCCAGATATAGAAAAATGATGATTGCATCTCAGAACTTCAGAGATCTTCAATCAAAGTCGCCTGATGATAATTTCCATAATTTCTCTTGGTATTATATGTTGCAATTGCTGTGTCTCGCAAATACAGCCATCTCCACCCAGATTGTTTACTCAGCTTCATTTATCAGCCTTGGTTTACTTTCTACTGTACAGAGTTCGTCAAAAGTATAATTACGGCACATTCGTTTCCCTCACCTTTTTAATACCGTGGTCCACGCTACAAAAATAGCAACCGCAGATTAGACGACCGGTCAGTGAGTCAAAGCGCTAGCTCAGACCCATCACTTCTCCAGCCCACACAGCCAGAAGATCAGGGAATCTGTGTGCACCCCTGGTCTGCAAAGCTGCCACTAGCAGCACAGTAGCAGGCAGCTTGATTGTACAGTATGTGGGCAGCCTGCAAGGAACCACAGGTGCGTGTGGCCTACAGGGGGCAGTGGCAGGACAGGCTGGTGACATGGGTGCCATTTTTAGAGCCAATTAAAGTAAGTGTGTGTGTGTATGTGAGAGAGAGAGAGAGAGAGAGAGTGTGTGAGAGAGAGACAGACCTAAGAGGAATCTCTTAAAAGACCTGAGGTTCCTTAGCGGAAATGGAAGAATAGAACGAATCTTTTGAAATCTTTATTTTACCGAATTTACAACTTAAAAATGTAGCTAACAGTGCTTTACCTACAGTGAATATTATGTAGACCAGGGTTCTTCAGTTCCTGGAGGGTCACATGCAAGCACAGTTTGCTGGTTTTCCCTGATCGGTCAAGCCTGATTCAGCTCATGTGTCAGTTATTACCAAAGTAGGTGTGTTGAAGGCCCATCTTGATTAAATTAACGTAGGAGTGAACCTATTCGTGATTGTCTGGGAGGTTTAGCTGTAATAGTGTACTATTTAAGCCCACCTTATAAACCATTGATACTAGAAAGAAATAAATAGGGTTTGTTTTCTTTCCTGTAGCCCAAACTGCCCTGACTTGCTCATGTGACTTTTATATTTGGGCACTAGTTCTCATTATATAGGTAGAAATACAGCTCTGGAAAAAAAAACACTTACATTTGCACTTCTACGTCTAAGGCAGCCATTGCATTCCAGGCGTTTCATCAAACAAAGCTGAGTTAGCTGAATTTGCAGACTGTAAATGGCATAAAGTCACCCAAGAGCAATGTAAAAGACTAGTGGAGAGCCTGCCAAGACACGGGAGCTGTGATTGGCAGTCAAGGTTATTTCACATTAGTGATTTCTGAATGCTCTCAAAGTTCAAATATTAGTATGGTGGTGTTTATGTTTGAATAATAACTTATTTGCTTTATTATTATTATTATTATTATTATTATTATTATTTATTTGCATTATTTGAGCAGTTGTCATTTCTGCAATTAAATGCTCTAAATAGTAAACAGTTTTATTAGGAATTTGCGAGAAATGTTCGCAAATGGTTAATGAAATACAACGCAGATGTAAATTTCCTTAAACACATTGCCTATAAATGGTAAAACCAGACAAAATGATCATCTAGGTCTCTTAATTTTTTTACGGCGCTTTATATCTAGACACTGTTATATACAGTTGTGGTCCGATCTGACATTTACACACATACATTTTTAGGTTAGAATAAGTAACATACATTATCTTTAATGGGGGGGAAAAACATATATTGGTGCACCAGATATTGGTGCACAATTTTTTTTTTTTTTTTTTTGGGGGGGGGGGGGGTTCTGAAATTAACACAGATGACAAATGATCAATTACAAATTATACATACACCGACTTATATTATTAATTCAGTGGTGCTGAAAATTCCAAAATGTCTTAAAATGCAAAGACCTCTTAACCCTGTAGTAAGTCCCTGTAGTTACTGAGTAATACACCTCCTCAGTGTGTAATAAGCCTTGGAGTGGAGTGTTAAGGGGCTGATGATTGACTCCAGCTGGTAGCTTCTTTGTGCCCACGTCTAAAGGGTTTGTTGAACATTGCTGTGAGCCGGTAAATAAGTTTTGGCTTCCGATTCAAGATTGTCAAGCTCAAGAACTCTTCTGGAGGACAGTTTTATGGTCAGATGAGACATAGATGGAGTTGCTAGGCCACAGTGACCTGGAGGTTTGGATGAGTAGAAGTGAGGCATTTAACCACAAGAACACTGTACCAGCTGTTAAGCATGATGGTGGTAGCATTATGGTGGTGGAGAATTTCAGAAAGTCTGCCCAAAACTAAACTGGCGCACCAGCTCCTCAGTCATTAAAAGCCCAATATTGCAACAACATTCAAGCCCGTGATGAGTGTATTTGTGCTTTTCCTACTCAAACAAACCTGCCCAGCATGATGAGATTGTTTTAGTCAGTGTGTTCAGTCAGGTTTACTAAATAAGGGGTGTGTTTAATGTGCATTAAAGGTAAAGGTCTTTCCTGTAGAACTATTATTTTATTATTTGTGTTGATCAGGTCTAGGCTTCCACACAGTGCCGTTACAGTGTCTCTGTGGATTACACTTATGCATGCCTGAAGCTAGATACATTAAGGCCATCTGTCATCTGTGTGCGGCCACGTGTGACTGTGGGTTTTCCAGCACAGCGGCCCGATTTTGCTTGTGTTGCTGTGTCTGTATGTTTCGGATGTCTCATACTGACAGAAATCAGCAACAGACTGTCGCTACGGCCGAGTGTTCGAACCAGCGTTGTCTGTACGTATGTAGCTCACACATGCACGCCTTCGCACCTGTCCAGACTGACCTGCTTCCGCGGCATTTCAAATTAACCCCTGACAAAGCGGACTGCCTCTGCAGGAGAATGTTACGCAGGTGTGTGTGTGTGTGTGTGTGTGTGTGTGTGTGTGTGTGTGTGTGTGTGTGTTTGTGTGTGTGTGTAAGGCTGCTCTGGCACTAGAAGTGTTTTTTTTTTTTTTTTTTTTTTTGTTCCTGACTCATGCATGTCAAAAGTGTAAAGAACAGAAGACTGGAAAAGGTGGCATTGAATTTGATGTGAAAATCCAGGCCTGGCTGCATTACCACCATCCTCGCGCCACTACCTACCGCAGCTGTGACTCATGCGGGTGCTTGAAAAGCCATTGTTCCTTTAATATGAAGCAATTTCTCAAACCATATTCCACAAGGCCACGGTCAGTAACTCAGGGCATTGATTGTTATTCCTGCTGCCTTTTTCTCTCCACTCTCATCCAGTTAAAGCGTGGTGCGCTTGATGCCAGATATGATGCTTCAATTTACACTTCGGTTTGCACTGTCAGGAGGGATTTGTGTCATTATCAGTGTTGTTGTTCTCTGCTTGCCATAGATGCACAGTCAAGCTGCTGTACTGCAACGGTTTCCAGGAGACTGATGTGGCCTGGTCACGTTTAGCAGTGCTTTCTCTTTTTTTCTTTTCTTTTTTACTGCAGGGCTGCCAGGCCCTTGAAAGCAGGAGCAAACAAGTAATTAATTGTAAGAGGACGCTGCTGTTTTAACACCTCTGTAATGAAAGAAGTAATTTAATGACGGGGGAAACATGGTATTTCCAATGATGCCTTTGATTATTCAGTTATTATACATGCCCTTGATTATTCAATTATTCATAAACAAGAGCTCTTAAACAGCCCTGCTGACTCTGCGGATGAAGATGTGCATCCACTGCTACACCATTGAGAAAGTATCTCATCCCTGTCTGGCAGTGTTTTTGCTTGTTGTAGGCTTTTTAAATTTTTTTCTTATCTCCCAGCTGATTGAATGGCTTTTAAATGCAGCGCTGACTTGAGTGTAAGGCACATTTTCAATAATAGGACTTAACAATTAAAATTGTCTCTGTAATAAAGTGGTGTTTGATATTGCATTTGGCCAAAAATGCGATTGTGGCCTGGAGCTGTAGTATAATCCCCAATAAGAGAGCATTGGCGACATTGGCATGACCATCTATTGAGATAATAAGCATGCCGCACCATCCTGAAAATGAAATACTGGCCGTTTCCAAACATTCCATCCATCTTCTCACCTGGGATCACTGGGCGCAAGTCAGGATTAAGACTTTTGGGCTTGTTTTGGGTTTTTTTCCCCCACTCAGTTAGGGCCTTTATTTTTTTTCCTCCCTCCTCATCTATGCCACCAACTTATCCATCTCTCCTACCTTTGTAAACACAAGTAGCCCTGAGCCTGTAGTGTTTGTGTTGTGATGCTGAGGAGCGAAGAAGATGCAGGCCTCCCAGGAGCGCTCATCTACCGACTGCTGCTGCTGCTGTTTATCAGGAGGTGGGGGTCAGCAGAACCCCAGGGAGCTCACCCAAGCGCTCCAATTCAGCAAATTAGTCCATAATAAAAACACAGGGTTTAAAAAGCCCCATCCCTAGAGACCTCATATCTTCAAGCTTTCGCAGACTAACTACGGCGGTAGCGTTTGCACCTGCCTTCCGGAAGCTGCAGGTGAGCATGGAGGAAGAGATAACGTGACAGCATGACAAACCTCTGGGGCTTAGCTTGCCACTAACGGATGGGGGCGGGGGGCAGGGGGGAGAGAGGTGGCCCGCGGAAAGGAGAGTGAACACAATGGGATTTGACGCCGTGCCGTCTGCTCCGTTCCAGGCTGTCAGTGTGAGACAGGAGGCTGCTTTCAGAAACTGAGACACTACTTGTCTTCATGCAGACAGTAAAAGCCAAGCCGGGCTGCTTGCTTTCCCTCTTAAAGGCTTCATTAGCTGCACCGTGGCTGTCCCTTCGGTACTGACGGAAACAGATTTGGCTAACGCAGAGCAAGCGCCTCAGTAATGGAACGGTTCCAGGCTGTGCCTAGCTCTGTGGATTAAGACTTCTGCTCCTGACTGCACTTGGATGTCGTTAATTAGGCCAGCACTTGCTTTGTTTGTTTTCTCTTATGGGACTGTCTAGCCCTGCTCCTCGCTCCATGGTTTGGTGGACACAGGTTTCTACTTGGACAAGTGGAAACAGTGTTTGTGGAAAAGATCAGTGAAGTATTGATCTCTCCAAGAGCACGAAGACACTTTACTGCTATCAAAGCCGTAGCTTGCATGGACTGTGCGCATCATACATTAATGTTCAGCAGTTGTTTTTGGTGTGTTTTGAAGGGGACCGCCCTTCCTTTGTGGTGGATAGCTAGTTGATTGTCATTCCTGTGGGCCGATCTGATCGTATTTGCGAGTGAAGGGTTACAGCAGCTCTGCACCAGGCTCCTCAGTCACAACTCGAGCTTCATAGTTCTCGAGTTGGAGCCAGTATTGTACTCTGCTCTATGTGCTGTGTTCATTAGTCTGGCGGATTTCACTCAAACTCAGATATTTGTTGAATGTGTAAAACTAACCGGTCTCCACTAGGAAGAGCTCTGCACAGGAATTCAGGGCCTCTCATAGCTGGTGCTGGGAGTTTCACAGCAGTTTAAATGTGGTTGATTCCAAAAAGGAAAGTACATTTCATTTTGCTAGACAGTGCAGGAACAGTAAAGAAGCCCTGCACAATAATGATGCGTTGCCAAATTTGTTAATGTGGCATCCAACCCTGCCCTCGATTGGTAATGGCAGTTGGCTGATTGAGCTGAAAAACGATTGTCGATCGGTATAGGCCTCAAACACACTGATTGGTCCATCTCTAGTTCAGATGCTGTGGTCAGATTTAAACTAAGGCTACCTCCTAGCTGACATCACCCCAAACATTCATGGGGTCTGTCACCTCCCTCACTGCTGTCGCCTAGTTTTTCATCTCCTCAGTGTGCATTTAAGATGAGTGTCGGGTTTGATTGACGTAAAGGTATTCCAATCTGGCTGTTCTAAGGGCTATGTTGGGAAATGTGTGGAGAGGAAAATCCAACATTACTGGGACAGCAGCGAGGAATGTGTGATAAGCAGCTCATGTGAGATATGAGAATGTTAAGACAATGTTAGGGATCCCCCAAAGGGAGCCAAGGGGGTCCCTATCTCTTGATATATATTTAAAATGCGTCTGTAAATGTATGTTCAAGTTATCTATTGGAGATCTCTGTGCACAGCAAGTGGTCTACATGGCCTACATGGAGTAGATGACTAGGAGATGATGTACATATTAAAAAGCAATGTAACACTGAAATAATATTTATGTATTTGGTCAATTAAAGACTAATAATAATATTATGTGGACAAGCATATAAGCATATAGTCATTGTCAAACAACACTTTCTTCATTGTCAGAGAAAATCAATAAACATTTCTTTATTCGAAATCATTTTGGAGCATTCCTATTGGTCCATTTGACAGAACGTAAAGGAAAAACTGCCAGATTTAAATGATTGATTAGTTGTTTTGGAGATCAGAAAGGCTGTGTTTAGGTTAGGTTATGTGAGCAAACCATTGATGACTGCCTGCATTTGAATACTTAACAAACAAGCTCCTCTAGATTGTACCTGACCTAGTAGCCATGTGGATCCGTAACCTAGTCAGCTCTGCCAGTATATTTACCCAGGCCAGCGAGCTGTAGGTCAGGCCGATTCAGGAACTCTGCTTGCCGAGGTTGCCATTAGGTTGTAGGAATGTACGAGTGTGAAGGAACCAAGACAGTGTAGGGATTATGGAGTTATGTCTGGATGTCTGATTTTGCGGTGGAGTTTAAGCTGCTCTCTAATTATGAAGGATCATGCCAACACCACGGCTCTGTTTCATCTGACAGTATGTTTGCCTTGAGGTCAAGTCCACAGATCAGGTCATGAAGCTTGTGGCTAGCCTTGTAGCTCGGGATGAGTAGCTGCCTTGTTCCTCTTTTGGTGTGAAATGCAATTAGTTCAGCTCCTCAGTCAGGCTCAGGGGAGCTACTTCTAGGCGTCAGTGCAAATTGATTTAAATGTGTCGGAAAGCAAAGCAAGCTGTGCTGAACCCTTTAGGCCTCTCAAGTACGACTTCATTCAAAAATCAAATGTAAATGGCTTTTAAGTACTTGACGTTTGAGTGCAGACCTGTTGTGCATCACTGTATACATTCTTGATTCAACCCAAAAGATCACCCTGCCTGTCTTATTTCAAGGTGGGAGAAGAGACCACTGTATAGCGTGGTGAAACATCAATGCTACAGTGTACGCAATGTATCTGCAATGTGTCTGCCAAACCAAGTTCTACCTTTTGGAGTTCTAATAAAAATTCTCTGTGATTTAGACACGTGGTTTGAACGATGCTAATTCCAGTGCTTTTCAGACACATTGTGGAGCCATCTTCTGAACATTGTGCATAAAAATTACGGTAGTAGGCAGCGGCTGACTGCTTATCTCAGAGAGTGCATTCAAGCTAGCTGTGAAAAGGGCACGTTATTTGGCCACGGCCACTTCTTTTGGTTTGCATTTGTCCATCTCAATTTGTTTTTAAACCTTGGTGTTGCCACGTAATCGTAGATACAGTCCTGCTCACCATTATTGGCACCTCTTTATTTTTTGCATAACCTGTACAATATCTTCAGAAATTATTAGAAATGTACCGGAGTTATATCATCAGGGTTTTTAATTCGAGGTCCAAAGTAATACAACAAAACATTACTTACATGTTGCAACTTCAAAGAAGCAACAGAATAAACAGCATGCACAGCAAAATAGGCACCCCTTATTGAAAATTTAGTTACACACCCTTTGGCACTGAGGACAGCCTCCAAACATTTCTTGTAGACATCTATAAGCTTTTTGCACTTCTCAGCTGGTATTCTATCCCCTTGTGTAAGGATCCCCTGCCCTCCAATAGCAGATCTTGGCTCACCCCAAAGATTTTCGATGGGATTGAGGTCAGGGCATTTTAAAACAGTACATTTTTTCCCCTTTCAACCATTCCTGTGCATTTGGCTGTGTGCTTTGGGTCATTGTCTTGCTGGAGGACCCATGACCTTCGACTCAAACCAAGTTTTCTTACACTGGGTAGGATATTTCACACTCAAATTTCTTGATAATTCTCAGATTTTTCTGGAGGATCCATAATGCTGATGGGTACTGGAATGCTCTGGTACTGGAGGTCAGGCCCACAGGACCCTCCACCATACTTAACTGTTGGTAGGGTGTTCTTTTCCTTATAAGCTTCATTGCGTCGTCTGTAGACACACTGTTGCTTTGCATTGCCAAAAAGCTCTATTTTTGTTTCATCTGTCCACAGAACATTTTCCCAGGATTGTGGTTTGTCAAGGTGCTCTTTGGCAAAGATCAGTAGTTCCTTTATATTTGTCTTTTCTTCAGCAATGTTTTCCCCTCTGGCCTTCGCCCATAAAGCTCTGCATGGTACTTGCTGAAACCCAGACTGTTCCAGGTTGGCCTTCAGGTCTTTGGATGTTTGTGTTTTTTTCACCATATGCACCAGCCTTCGAAGACTTATCTTGTCAATTTTCCTCTTTCCCTGTAAATCCATGCTTGGTAAACTTCTAAATAACATTGCACACTGTTGAAGCTGGGATGCCAAGGTCTTCGGAGATGTCCTCATACCCTTTGGAAGTCTTGTGTTTGCTAATAATAGCACTTCTGATGTCCTCCGACCATTGTGACAAAGGAACAGGGCCTAAGATGTGGCTTTTTAAAGCACGGAAGTCATCATTCATTGGCTAATTCATGTCACATGGGCACCAACAATTTATCACAGGTGATTCTCATTTGTGATTTACCACAGATGAGTCAAAATGTACAGTATTTCCATTATAATTGAATGTAAAGGGTGCCAATACCAGTGTAACGGCGAGCTTTAGGTTTTTCTATTTTTCCCCTCTTATCATTTGCTCGTTTGTATTAAACACAGGTGCTCTATACAAAGCTGTTTCACTTGATTCATTTTTTTCAGGAGATATTCCAGGCTTAACTATAACCAATTTCCTAGGTAATGACATTGACCCTTGGTTTTGTAGTCATGTGCTGATTTGATCTCTTGATTTTGTGTTGATATTGGAGGTGTTGCCATTCTAATTAAATGTAATGAAATTGACATTTTCTCCTGGTTCTGTGACGGATACTGTTCGAGAATTCTGTTGCAAAGTGTCTAAATACATGTGTACCAATCTAACGGACGAGTTAATAGGTATTAGCCAATAGTAACTAGGTCTGAGAGAGCTGAACTAGCAACCTGCAGTCTCGTCTTGCCGATTAGGTTCTTGGTCTTGGTGCATCTCTTGGTTACAGGGGCAGCTCAGGTAGTCTGGCAGAGGTTGAAGAAACATCAGGCCTCATTAGTCAAAGATGACTTCTGTCAGGCAGGGAGACTCAGAGCAGGGCACACCTGCATGTATCCAAGTGAGTGTAATTTATCACTGAGCTTCTCTCTCTCTCTCTCTCTCTCTCTCTCTCTCTCTCTCTCCCCCTCTCTCTCTTCTGGCTGGCTGGTCTCTGTGCAGTTCAAGGTGGATGGTGAGTGGTGGACATGGATCGACTACGAACGCTTCCAGGAGCTCATCCAGCAGTACGAGGAGAGCGGCGGCACCAAGAGCTTCTCAGCTCTGGACTACGTGGCCAAGACACCAAGCTGGGCCTTGTTTGGGGCGAGAGAAAGGGGGTTCGATCCTTCGGACACGCGCTTCCAAAGGAAGAACAAGACCAAAGATATCTCAGGGTGCTGATGGACAGTGTTCTCCTGCAGTTGTAGCGCCGTTTTTAATGTCTGTATAAGAAATCTATTTTCTATAGACCTTTTTGAACCTTGGGTGGTGAGGGCATGTCTGGCATCATTGTTCCCAAAGTCAGAATGTTGTTTTTTTGTTTTTCTGCCCTCTTTCTATTTTTTTAGTTTATTTGACATGTGTGTTCAATCTAGCATATCAAAAGTCTATCTCCACTTCCGCCCTCTCAGCACATGTTCGAAATGGCTGCTCAATTTGAACCCATTAATCCTCAGCTGTTTGATTTTTAAACCTGGTCGCGGTATGCTCACAGGTGTGCTGGCCGAACGCACTGAGTAGCGGACATGCTCTGCAGTAACCTGCAGCAGTTCAGCCTCCCACCTCTGCCCTTAGACTTCTGATTCGAAATCCGCATCATCCGCAGCAGTCACCCCGCCGAGCCTCAGAGCACTGAGCTCACTGCTTCATTCGTACGCTCACGCACAGAAGGTCCAGCTTTAGTCTGGTGGGAGCTGTGAGGTGCTCCCCCCATTTAATTAGAAGATAACTTTAAATGCAGGCTATTTCTGCTGTGTGAAATGAAGGGTTACTGTCATATGGCTGGAGGAACGTTCTAGATAATGTCTCTGATATCTTTTTATTGATATTAAAGAAATGAGAATCGCTGTAAGACGCCCGCCGCGATTCTCTGAAACTGTCTTGCTCGCTACTGATCAGAGGGTATCTGCATTGCTGAGTTACTTCTGTGAACGCAAACTCAACTTCCTGGTGTTCGTTATGTGTTTGTTTTGTTTTTTTCTTTCTTTAATTGAGAGGTTGCTTTGCTTTCCATGTTGTGCAGGATCTAAACATTTCGTTTATTGGTTTAATGATGATTTCCATTAGCTGCCGTTTTTGTTTTGTTTTGTTTTTTTAAGATTATTAAAATTGTGTGGGAAATGGAAATGACTTTTTTAACGGTTTGTAACAGAGGGTGACTGGAACGAACGTAGAAAAGAAAAAAATGTGTTGGCCATTTGTCTGTGGGCTGCTGCTGAATGAAGCTCAGATGTCTTTCCCTGTACTGTATGACCTTGAAAATGGATATACACTGGGGGTATAACAATAAATTAGACCAGACAACCTTCTTCTGTTTCTCTAAGGTCCAGTTCAGATACTCACCTACCCATTGTAGGTGTTTTTAATGGTGGGCAGGGGCTAGCATGGGCAGTCTGACCAGTCTGCAAAGCTCATTGCTTTCACACACTGAGTATTTGGGTCCGAAAGACCCTGCCACTGGTTTGTGGTTTGTGCCTTCACAGACCACTGTTGATAGGTACTGACTACTGCTAACCATTAGCTCCCTCCAAGCATTGCCTTTTTAGAGATGCACTAATCCAGTCATCTGGACATGAAGTTTCAGTTTTGTTTCATTGCTCCACAGAAGTTCTGTAGAACTATGGCTCAGTGGTTTGTCTGGAGAAGAAAGAATAAAGCTTGTGCTGAAAAGAACACCCTTCCTACAGTGTAGCATGATGGTGTCTCTGTAATGTGCTGGGGCTGATTTGCTTCCTCTGGCACTGGAAACCTGCAGAGTGTGGAGGGTAAAATGGATTCAATCAAGTATCCTAAGAGAAAACACCATGCCCTCTGTAAGGAAGCTAAAGACTGGGCATTATTGAACCTTCCACCAAATCAATCATCCCAAACATACCTAAAAGTCCACCAAAGCTTGGTTTCAGAAGTAGTCTTCTGGCTTTGCCTTCACAGGCGCCTGACTTGAACCCTATAGAAAATCTTGAAGGTGGGATTTGAAGGAGGTGGTTGCAGCAGCAAACCCAAGAATGTCAGTGAACTAGAGGACATTGCCCATGAGGAATGGGCCAAGATTCATCAGAAACACTGCCAGAAGCTGGTGTCCAGCTATGAATCACATGTGCAACAGGTCAAAACAGCAAAAGGGTGCTCTGCTAAGTACTGAAGACGCTTGTCATGAAGGGGTTGAATAATTCTTCATTAAAAGTGGAATTTCACTATATTAGTTGTGTTGAGCTATTTAAATTGGTCTTGTTTGATTGGCATTGTAGTTGTAGCATTGAAATTTGCCTTATGTGACATTGCTTGTCCTGCGATGTGACTATAGCGCCAGTTGACTACTATTGACTATATATTGTGCAGATATATTGAGCCTTACTTTGGACTTTCACGTTGTAGTGTATGTGTTGGTCAGTCCAGTGAGTGCTGTCAAGCCTAGCCTCTTCATGTGGACACAGAGAAGCTACCAGCTGTAGTCGATCATGATCACTAGCAGGACATTAAGATTCAGAGCTCTCTGTACCTCATTTCCTATTCCTAAAACCATTCCCATTCCATCAGCTGATGGCAGAGCTCGGCTATCGTCTTCTATGACTTCAGCTCTACTTATGGGGCTGCAGGCTTAACGCAGCATATTTTTATTTTGCTTTTTTTACACCATTACAGCTGTTTTGTTGCAGTTGGTTGAAACACATCGGTTCTTCCTCTACAAAGCCTCTTGCACCTATTGACGGAGCTCCTTACAGTGCGCTCACCTTTCTAATCCATTTCGGCCTTTGCAAGTCTCTGGGATGTAAACAGCGATACACAGGGGACAGAGAGGTTCTTTGACTGGTGACAGAAAGCAAAACAGCCTCATGCTCCATGGCAAGTGACAGAATAGCTATTGATTTCACACAGGCGCTCTCGCCTCGGTGAAAAGGTGCCCGTCTGCTGTTTCTCTGTGAACGGATCTGGGCTAATGCGCCTCTCTGTTTTGCGGTCGATTCCAACACCCCAGGGGGCTCTCCGCCCGAAACGTGCTGTCCTCATACACCCCATAAAGGCTTTTCATTCTGATTGGGTTATTTCCTCACTGGTTGTATATTGCTTTCTCTATGTCTCCTTTGAAAACGCAGATAGGCAAATCTGTTGGCCTGTTGTGTCGATTTCTGATAGCTCTGCGCTGTTGAAGAGCAGACTAGCCAATTCTGAGGCACCTCGGTAGGAACTGTTTACATTGGTCTTACATGGCTGGGCCTGAGGGAAGAAGTTAATAAGCTCATGTTTGACTAATACTTTCAGTCCCCTTATCCTCTCTCAGCTCTTGCTGGGTGCCGCATAGACAAGGCCATTTCCTCAGATTTCTCACATCTCGTGTAGGATAGCGGCCCGTATTCTTTTATTGCATTTTCTATCTTTTTTTTCTTTTACAGTTTCACAGTTTGTGTGTTGACCTACCTTGCAGTCGTCTACCTTCAGAGAAAACACTGAGCAGTAAAAGACAATTCCAGTTGTGGTGAAATTGGGATGTTTTGAATCAGAAGTGAGAAATTGGTTTACAAATTTGTTCTTGCAAGTGAAGAAGACATAAAAAAATATCTATAGTAGAGCATAAGAAATGAAGCAAAAGGTCAGAGACCACCCTTTTCTAGTCAAAATGATCATGAAGTACAAGTTATTAATTTTTTAGCCCCAGAAAAAAGTATTTAGTGAGTAAGCCTTTACCTTAATTAATTTCAGCTTCCTTTCGGTTCTGCAGGGAAATGTTTCCACACCTCCAAAGTTGGAGCGTTCTCTGCTTCTCACCTTCCAAGTCATCATAAACACATTCAACAATGCTGATGCCAGAGAACAGCAGCGGCCTCTGTTTAAATTGATCAAATGATCTTTCTTTCTCAGTCAGAGCTTCTCCTCCCTCTCAATTTGGTACTGCCAGTTAACCCACCCATAACACTAGCAATGCTCCCGTCACTAGGACCCTAGGACCCTTACACATCATCTCTAATACATGCGAGGCCAGCCGCCGACTCTCTTCGAACTGCCACTGATGCAGCCTTGCCAGGCAGTCGATACTCTCTGAGGAAATCTCCAGATCCCCAGCTCCACTGCACCAGCTAACAGACACCTGTGCCTGCCAACATCGCATAAGGGAAGGGGTAGAGAACAGACAATTCTCGGATTGCAACGTGTCATAGCTTGGGATTCCCGCTTTCTGTCCTAGTCCTACTGTGCTTTTAGTGCCCAAGCACCCCTGATTTAACATGTTTGGTTATGTCTGTTAGAACAGGGAAATCAGCAAACCGTGCTGGACACTGGATCCCGTTGCCCAATCCTAGGGTCGCACATGGGAGCCACTCGGAGCCACCAGTAAGAGCTTCTTAATCGGCTCCACATCCTTTCAGACTCAGTGTTGGGTCGTCTTCTCCCAGTGGAGGGATGGATAGGAACACTTTGCTTAGCATGTCGCTACACTCGCTACAAACTACTGAGGGCTCTTTTTCAGCACTCTGTAAAAGGAGAGCTCATGCTGCATCTGTTTGTACAGTCAATTGCACAACAGCTCTTTCTCGTTTTTATATTTTAACAGCATTCACACTAAACGCTGACGCAGTCTTTTTGCCACTCATTGGCTTTATGTAAGGCTCGTTGTTTATGTGCCTGATTTCCTGCATTACCAGCATTGGTAATACTCTGATTTTAGTATCTATAAGCGCACACTATGTGACCTTCCTCCTCTGAATGCCCTACAGCTGTGAGCCCACTGATAGTTGGGGTGGCTTGCCCGGGCTTCAGTCAGCGCTAGTGACGAGAGGCAGCCTGCCTGCACTGGGACAGCAGGGGCCTCCAGTCTCATTAGCTTTTGTCTGGGCTCCAGTTCTGATCCCTATACGCTATAACAGTGTCTGCTGAACAACAGAGAAATCCACATCTAAGCTTCGCCACTCAGAAGAAAAACCTAGAAAAACATATGGGCGGACGGTTGGGTTTCAGCACAACGAGTGCAGTGCTTCTCTTCTTCTGCAAACAAAAATAGAAAGGAGGTCTGGACTGGCTGTTCCTTGGCCTTCTGCTTTCAGATTTCAGTTGAGAAAACTGGTGACTGGTTTTGGATCCCTGTGCTAAAATAACCTACTATAGTTACTTCATTTGTTGACCGCATCATCTGTTTAGGAGGTCTACTTTGCTGGAACCACCAAAAAGGGTTTAGTACAAATCAGGAGAGCAGGGCTTGGGTGCTCAAAACCTGGTGAGCAGCTCCTGGACCAATTGGAATAAGTCCTGCCTGGTGACAGAAGGCCCATATACTTCATACCTTTCATAGACTACCAGGGTTGGGAACACAGAAATCCAAATGGACCTTCCTTTCATATGATGCACCTGGTCCAGGGTAGGTTTGGAGAGTTGCCTCCATGAGGCACTTTTCCTAGCAGCTACAGGTATGCAAGATTTATTTCAGAAAGGAAACCAAGCTCGTTAAGCTGGATCATGTTAGGGTAGTGAGACTGATGCAGTATTTGTAGATCTGGAGAAAACTATAAAGGAGCGCTGCAGTTTTTCCACCTCATCTGCATCCAAGTGCAGTCAGAAGGGGGTGGCAAAAGTGTGTGTGTGTGTGTGTGTGTGTGTATATATATATATATATATATATATATATATATATATATATATATATATATATATTATAAATCATAAACTTTGTGGGTCCCCGTTACAAGTATCAAGTTTGTACCCAGTGCTACACATCGTTGTCTGCACAAAAGGTAATTTAGTATCCACTGTGCTGCATTTTAATCAAAGCCATTAATTTGTAAGTTCCTTAGAAGAAAGTTGTCTGACCTCATCAAAGGCTTTGTTTAAATCGATAAAACAATCGCAGCAAAGGGTTTCTTCCTTCCTTTGCCCATGTAGGAATCATTTAAACCCAGTATGAAAGCAGAGAAAGTGCTGTTTATCGTGCTATCTCTAAATCCAGACTGATAAACAGGACAGTTTTCATCTCAAAATTATTACAGTGGGCTTTCGTTGGTGTCCCTCTGTGTCCATGGTGATTTTGAGGTAGGTTTTGGGTCATTATCCTGTTGTGAATGTCATTCTCATTTCAGCTTCAGCCTTTTAGTCTTTTATAGTTGATTTGAAGTTTGCATTCGAGATTTGCTGGTATTTTGTGGAATCCACTCTTCTCTTAGCCTGAGCAATTTTGAAATTGGTCATAGTCCAGTGTTTGTTAGCAGCATTAGCCTAGCATCTTAAGAAGTAAACAATGGATACCAAATGACCACTGCTGTACCTTGAGGAATAAAAGTTTTCCTTGGTGGTACCCTTTATACCGTCTGAAATCTGAATGCGGTGTCCACTTTGCAGGAAA
Organism: Salminus brasiliensis; assembly: GCF_030463535.1. Taxonomy (NCBI): domain Eukaryota; kingdom Metazoa; phylum Chordata; class Actinopteri; order Characiformes; family Bryconidae; genus Salminus; species Salminus brasiliensis. The sequence continues at coordinate 23,249,510 of NC_132888.1, forward strand.
CTACTAGGCCGATTGGAATGCAGCTGTACTTTTCGTGGGGATGAATGGGCGCTAATGCTAATGACTGTCTCCAGGCCCTATCCTACCCATACGGTACAAACTTTCTGTGGCAAGAACCATGTGCCTACGCCAGCTGATGAGTGTGTGAGGACATGTCCCCGGGCCTCATGTCTAATGGTGCTTATAAAACAGTATTAGCTGGGCGAATCTAGTTGTGGCCATTCAGGGAGGCCATGTTCTGACAGCACTCCAGCCTCTAGAGTCTTCGGCTGGTGATCTCCATCTGCTTAGCGCTCAGCACGGCTACGCTGTAATTCCACTGGTAGGGTTACAGGCCAAGGCTGGAGGATCTTGCCTCCCTCTAACCCTTTTCCTCGTTCAGCTGTATGAACACATTAGACAGGCAGGAGCCAGAGGTGGTTCTGTTTGTGAGAGAAGTAGAGGGAGGAAAACAGAAACTGGGCTCTTTGTCAAACCAACAGATTTCAACGCGAATGGTGCCAAACTGGTAGCAGCAGTCTGCCAAATAGGAAATTGCTGCAAGTGACGGTAGCGGTCCCAGAAAGCCCTGCTTGCTGGATGCAAGTCTGAACAGCAACCCCAGTGCAGATCACAACAGATTGTGCTAGCTTTTGGTTTCAACCCACAGAGGGTGGGAGCATGGGCGCTCTACGTCAGAGTTCATCTGTACGCTGCACTTGTAGCTGCTCTTGTGGGCTACGTCCAAATTCTCAATTTTTAATCAGATCCATTTTTTGACACTTAATGCTAGTGTGAACACACATTTACTTTGGAAGGACAGTAATATACAGTACAGTTCCCACATGCAGCTTAGTTTCATTTAATTAAAAACACAATTATTATCCATTACTGCTGAGGAACTACAAACTGAATGTTGACACTGTCCAAAAAGTGTTTTGATGGAGATCTTTTATTTTACGTAACGTTTACTGTTTTAATGCTATAGAAACAAATCTAAAAAAAATCAATCTAAAAAACTAATCTTTTTATTTTTGGCCATGAAGATATGTAGCTTATCCATTATCTCCATTTTGAGGACAGTTCTAGAAGATATTTGTGTTTGTATATACATATATAATTTTTTTATATACAGGAAGGGTTCATGATCTGAAGCATACCACATTATCTGTCAAACATGGTGGAGGCACTGTTATGGCATGGCCATGTATGGCTGCCAATGGACATTGACTGGATGGTGTGAAGGGGCTTTTCTTCACCAAGGAATCTACTTTAGTGGTTTTCTGTGGTCACCCAGGTTTTTTGGTGTTTGCCAGTGAATTCCTTCTTTTGTTGGTTTGCTATTTCAGGTTACAGATGGCCTTGCACGGATACCTCTTTGGACTACATATGAACACATGACCTCCAATTGTAAATTCAGTACTTGGAATCAACTCTAGACCTTTTATGATTTTCATTTGTCATTAAATAATAATGAGGGAACAGGCCAAAACTGCCCAATAAACTAATATAGTCAACTGACCAAATACTTTTGAGCCTGTGAAAGAATGGCTGCCGTTCCTGCCATTTTCTAGCATTTCTGTGCCACTCCTGGCTCTTTTTATACATTAAGATATTATTGTGGTCATACACTGTATTTATGCAGTTTCCCCCATCCCATATGTGGTAAAGACATGCGCTTTCATATTTTCCCCCAGCACTATCAAAACATCTGAACGATGCATATTTCATAATCGTGCCAGCTCATGATGTTTGTGCTGGTCGGTCCCACTGTCTTAATTGCTCAGCGATGAGCACTCAGCAGTGCACCAGGCCCGAGATGCCCTCATAAATGATGCAAACTGTAGAAGAATCACAAGCTAAGTGTGGCGTCTAAAGGTGGATAATATCTGGTATAGATATTCAGTTCTAGGCATTTTGATGTTTCAACATCAGTCTAATTCTAGGCTACTTTTACTCAAACATATCCTGTTTTACACAGTTGTTCTTTCCTTTTTTTCTTGTTTAAATTGTTGGTTTAACACCCTAACTGATTTGCTGTTGCTTACGTGTCTCACTTTTGAGCTTTATCAGTTTGTTTTAGACTAAAGTATCAGCAAAAGTGAAGAGTAATCTGACAAGTGTCCAGCATATTCCTGTAATTAGTGTTTGAGGAGCTTTCTGACATTATACATCTTTATTTATTGCTTTTATGTCAACTCCAGTCACTGTGGAATTGATATAAAAATTAAAAAAAAAAATTTCAGTTTCTCTGATGAGAAATTCCTCTCAGGTTGGTAATATAAAAAAGAATGAAGATTAGTAACATATTTAATGTTAATTCAATGACACCTGTTCCTGCTTGTCCAAAAACATCTTATTTTTATATTCATTAATAGCTCAACTCGCCAAGTAGCTGGCAGGCATGACGGATAATTGATGTGAGTCAATTAGCAGAACATGATCTAACCCCCAGAATACTGATTTTTCTTTTTCTTTTTTTTTTTTTATTCTTTTTTTTGCTTTTATGAGGGAGATTTCCATTTTTAATGAAATAATGAACTTAAAACACTAATGACTTGCAATGAATCACAATAAGCCCTGTGAATCGTGGCTAATCCGCCTTAATTCCCACAAACAAAATACGAAATGCCAAGATAGAGGATGCCCTGGGCTCTACAGCATATCTGCAAGCTCAGAAGAGCCTAAAAGGATGCTTTAGTTCTGTCTCGTCAGAAAAAGGCCAGTCGGCCTACTGCTTCTATCATTGTCTGAGGGAAAGAAGGCTAGAATACCAGTGATACCTGTTTTTTGTGTTTTTTGCCCATTTCCTTTGGCTGTGTCAGATTCCCCTGTTTTTTACAGCCCTGGGATGGCTGTAATATCTAGGAGCTCAAATGAGTTTAATCTGACATTGGAAGTTTGTCTATGACATTGAAATCCCCTGAAAAGTCATTTTACATTTACATTTACGGCATTTAGCAGATGCTCTTATCCAGAGCGACTTACAAAGTGCTTTGCTATTTACCCAAGAAAAGCCTCAGCTAGTTAGAATAGCTAGTTTTCATTTGGTGTAAGGCTGGCAAAAAGCTTGTAACACATGCCAAACCGTGCTGCTGTCCGATACTGTATCTGTTTCAGCAGTAAGATTTCAGGGTCTGAGGCACTGATGAGCGCTTCTTCCCTGCTGCTGGAGCAGTGGCTACATTATGCAAGCATGGGTAATTAGCATGCATCTGTTAGCATGTACAGTCACCTCTTTACTGGCGCTCGCGTAAGAACTGCATGTTCTTTGCTTCCAGAAGTTTGGCTCTCGCTAGCGGCGAACAGTGGCCTTGGCAGCGTCGGTGAAGATAGTTGAAGCTGCCTGCCAGTTCATTTGACAGTAAGGATTTACTCGTGATGCTAAATAGAGCTCGAGCCCCAGACCTGGTCCTCCCTAATAGTTCTAAACCAAAGCAGGGCTCCTGTAAGTGTCCGAAAGATAGAAAAGCTGCAGATGTCTGCTGCTTTCGGCTGTGGGGAGCAACTGTTCGTCCTGCTGGTCTTTGCGTAAGCGAGCCTGGCAGGCCCGAGGAGTGCTGTGAATAGTCCTGAGGCTCGGAGACACTGCAGGTGGAACCGGGACGGAGAGGGACAGCCTGGTGCCTGCTGACACAGTAACATGCTGAAATGTGGCCTCATTCTCCCCAGGGCTGCGCGCTGACGGACGGACATATGCGCAGACTGCCCTGGAAAAGTAGGTCACTGCCGCCACCTTCGGCACACCTACCTGATTCATACAATTGCTGCCTAACCCGCAAATGTAAGAGATCGGATATGCATTCACATACACTATGTGTCACAGCCAAGCGCGTTGTGTCTATATATGCCAGTTGAGCTACCCAGGGGTCGAGACCCAGGGGTCCGAAATAAATAAATAAGCTTATCTATATCTTCTACTTGACAACATCACATAGAACTTCCATTCTCCATTGCTTAAGTCCCACCCTCCCTTCCCGATCATCATTAGGGATGGGCAAGGTTGTTTGCATATTGCTGCTGTCCAATGAAAACCATGTCCACCTCCATTTTTGTCCGTTTTTAGTTTTGCCATGGTTTGAACCCTGTAGCTGCTCTGGAAACTGTTTGAATAACCATAACTCTGAGGAAGGGACCAATAGAAATTCTCCAAATATCTAAGAAGAAGCTCTTATTTTACATTGGCTTACATTACATTTACTTGGAGACAGCGACGATATACACTGAGCACTTTATTAGGGACGCTCTATTAATACTGGCTAGGTCCTCCTTTTGCTCGTAATACATCATGTATTCAGTAGCATAGATTCCTTAAGATGTTGGAGGCGTGTCTCTGAGACTCCGGTCCACGAACAGTCAGGCTGGAAAGTCTGCACATCCTTTTCACCTTCTCCATGTTTTATTATGTTTAGTTTGATTCTTCAGTAGATTGAGTTAATTTTTTGCCAGAATTCTACATAACATAGTTCACAATCACCAAGAGAAAGCAGGCTTTTAGATATTTGTGCTGACTTATTAAAAATCTGACTGTAAAATAGCAAATGTACCCTTTGATTATGTCTCTACTGTACAACTTTACTGGACTCAACCTGATTGGACATGATTGGGCATTGCCAACATCTGCATATATAAGGTCCCAGTTGACTGTGCATCTCAGAGCAATCTCCAAGCCATGCAGTCAAAGGAATTATCTGCAGACCCCAGAAATTGGATTGTGTCAAAGCATAGATCTGGAGAAGGGTACAGAAAAAGTGCTGCAGCTATACAGTGGCCACCATCATTTGTAAAAGAAACCACATAGCATCTTCCTAGACCTGAGCGATCGGCCCAGTGAGGTGAGCAGGAACCCACTCACCCAGCTTATCGTTGTGAAAATAGGGGAACAAGATTCTCTGGTCTGAATTCCAGGCGTCGCGTCTGGAGGAAACCAGGCACCGCTCGTCCCCTGGCTAATGCCGTCCTTGCAGCATCACGATATGGGGACATTTTTCAGTGTGGGACCGAGGAGACCAGTCCTGATGATGGAGGGAAAGATGAATGCAGCCGAGTGCAGCAGGATCTTTAAGGAAATCCTGCTCCAGAACGCTCTGGACCTCAGATTGAGGTGAAGGATTACTTTCCAACATGACAACGACCCAAAGCACACAGCCAAGAGAACAAAGGAGTGGCTTCAGTCTGTGAGTGTCCTTGAGAGGCCCAGCCAGAGCCCAGACTTGAATCCAATTGAACATCTGTAGAAGGAGCTGAAAATGGCTGCAGACCGACGCTCCCCGTCCAACCTGACAGAGCTTGTGAGGATCTACCTAGAGACCTAGAGCAATGGGCAAAAATGTCCAGAAAAAAGTGTGCTTTCCCAAGACTGAAGCTGTATTAGGCTAAGGGTGTGCACAGATCCATAACCTCTACATTATAAATCTAATATAAAATTGCATATTTTCAAAAAAAAAAAAATGGCGATTGTGCGATTGATAGATGTTTGAGGCAAGATGAACTCAATCTATTGTAGAATTAGTTGGTGAAATTAGTTAGTAGAGGGTAAAAGGGGTGTGTGGCTTGATTGTACGTTTGCCCACATAAGTGCAGTTCTCTCTAATTTATCATCAGTTTTATAGACCCTATAAAAAAAAAAAACACCCCCAAAACAAACCAGCCAGCTTTGTCCAGTATGATGGTTATGGTACTTTGGCAGGAGTACTGTTAAAGCTGCAGTTTTAACTATAACAGTTGACATAGCAGTTTAGCAGCACAAGAACTAGCACAATTCACTGTAATGTAATTATTAAGAGGCCGCATGTGTAAACAGAATTCATTACATTACCAGGAAGGAATACCACTGAATATGACTGGTAAAACGAACCCGACAGTTGGCTATTGGTTATTCTTTTGATGCCTTAACAACCTTAATACTTAAAGCGTTTTCACACCTGTAGTTGGTTTGCTCTGGTCCGAATTAGTTGACGAGTTTGTAAACTTGGAGCATCTTCTCCTTGATTTGGTTCGTTTTCACACATGGAAAAATCCAAGTGCACCAAAACATGTCGCATCAAACCACCTGAGAGCGCTCTCTCTCCTTATTGGTCAGACCTAGATCTAGACCAGGGACGGGAAATAGAAAGTAAACACAGGAAGAAGGCAGTCCTGTGTTCTGGACTAGTGGCCTCTGTTCATAGCTGTAGTAACTATGTATTACCTGGATACGGGAGTTGTTAAGCTAAAACTTGGCGGAGTACACCTGAGAGTTGGGAGTTTGTTTGGAACCAGCCTGAGACCACCTCTTATGAAGGGTCTCTGTGAGGTTGTTTTGGTCCACATAAGAGTACAATTACTGTGTTCACACCTGCAAGAGTGGACACGAACAATGAGTGGTCAAACTAAACACAATGTCTTAGCAAATCTAGGCTTCCAAAGTCTGACCAGGTGAGCCCCTGCAGCCACATCGGCCCGTTGCAGGTACGATTGGACCCGCCCCTGTGGTTTTTTTTTTTTTTTTTTTTTTTTTTTTTTTTTTTTTTTTTAGAAGTACAGGAATTTAAAAAGTGGTTCAAATGCTCATGCCTGATCATAATAGTCCCGTTTCCACATGTGCGTCTACGCCTGTTTGCCTGTGCTTCGACTGGACGTTGATTCCCAGTGCAGAGCTGGGCCTTTTGCTGAAGGTCTTTTACTCCTGTGTGTATCCTTGGCTCGTACAGTTGTTTGTTGCTGTTTATGGATGAACTGCTTTCTTCATTTGCAGAGACGCTTCATTTAGTAGCGTACAACAGGGAGGATCGCGTTGCTCTACCAGCGTTCTGTTCCGCCTCTTGGTCCACATCTGTCAGTGGGCACCAGGTTGCCCTACTTTACTAATGAGAATGAATGAATCCTGCTTTTCCATTCATTTCTGCATTGCAAAGCCCACACTCCTGCACTCTCTCTCTCTCTCTCTCGCGCGCTCTCGCGCTCTCTCAGTCATGCACTATATACCAAACAGTTTGACTTTCAGCGGTGTAGGAGGTCCTGCTGTTTATGTAAATTTGTGTTTTTTCAATCAGTATTTGGGAGATTTCTTTTTCCGGACGTTTTGGACACTAATTCCAAAACATTTTCACCCCTGTATGAATTTCCAACTTTAGCGGGCTAATACGGATTATCCAGCATTAAAATGTTCCTCTTCTGTGATTGGCACGTCACTGAACCTGAGGTTTTCCTTGAGGAAAGTGTCCTGAGTATCAGCGGATGGTAGAAACTTTTGGAGGCTTAATTCTTGGGTCAGCTAATCCTGTTCACCTTAATGTGACTGCTGAGGTCTGAAGAAGAATCCAGAAAACTCGTGTGTGTGTGTGTGTGTGTATGTATGTGTGTGTGTATATATATATATATATATATATATATATATATATATGTATATGTATATGTATATATATATATATATATATATATATATATGTATATGTGTGTGTGTGTGTCAGTATGAGAATGTGTGAGTCAGCTGGTGGAAGCATTTAGAAGACGCTGAGGCTGAGAAGTGAGGGGGATTCTAATTATCACATCATAATATCACAAAGCTGTGTGTGTGTATGTGAGCAAGTGAGACATTTAGTGTGTGTGTGTGTGTGTGTGTGTGTGTGTGTGTGTGTGTGTGTGTGCGCGACTGGCCGAAACGGCTCATAATGTTCTCTCTGTGTTTTGGCTTTGTTTTCACTAATGGCTTCCAGACGCTTGTCTTTTGTTTCATTAAGCCACTCTAAAGACTGCTAGTCCACCCTGCTTAATTCTGGTGGCTAATTGGTCTAAATAACGCACTAGATGGCTGCTGTGTGTGTGTGTGTGTGTGTGTGTGTGTTGCTCCTTTTCCAGCGCGACACATCAGCAGACTGGTTTAGGAAGAATGAGCGGGATGAGGAGCGCTTGTTTTTGGAGGGTGATGTATGAGCCCAGTCTGCTGCTTGTCCTTGGCCAACGCTGATTAATGAACACACACTGTCCTGTAGTGGGCTTCCTCTGGAGTGTGTGGAGTGCTTTGGGGCTCTGCAAATGACTCTGCTGCTGAATGAAGGTGTGTGTGTGTGTGTGTGTGTGTGTGTGTGTGTGTGTGTGTGTGTGTTTGTAAGTATGTGAATGAATGTAGTGTGTTTGTCTACCCCCCCCCCCCCTTCATTCAGCAGATTTTCCCAACCGGAGCTCTAACTCACACCTTCTCTCTCTCTCTCTCTCTCTCTCTCTCTCTCTCTCTCTCATTCTTCCTAATCTCTCTACCACTTCTTTTCCGACGTTTCCTCTCCCTTCCCTTCTCTCTCTCCTGTTTCGTTCTTAACTCTTTGTTTAACTCGGTTTCTCCTTCGTTCCTTCAGTCTTCCTCCTTAGGTTCTCTCTTTTTTTTTTGTCTCTTTTTTGTCCTACTTATTGTCTCTCCTCGCTCTCTCACTTCACATACTCTTTCTCTGTGTACTGCTTCTAAGGCCCTTTTCACACCTGCACTAGTAAATCCAGCTAAATCGGACCCTGGTTCGTTTCCACTCTTTGCGGGATCCACTTGTGCAGTTGTGAACACAGTAAGCGCACTCAGATGTCGACTAAAACGACCTTACCAAGGTCCTTCAGGACCTCTGGAGTGGTTCGTTTGTGGTGGAAACGTGATCTGTCCTCGATCCGACCCAACTATCGGGTGTACTCCGCAAGTGTGAGCTTACCGGCTCCTGTATGCAGGTGTTAGCCTGCTGTACCGCCCAGATAATCCAGCTGTGAACAGATGGCGTCTCTGCCGTCGATCAGTATTAAACTGCACAGATATATATGCACTAGTCCAGAACACAGAACTGCTTGCTTTCTAGCTCCCGCCCCAGACAGGTCTGATCAATAATTGAGAAGAACGTTGTCACATGGTTTGTGATAACTGATTTAGACCAAAGAAATTGAGCAATAGGTGTGAAAACACTATAAGACACACTGATTTCAGAAGGACAAGGATTGCGTGTTGTGATGAAGGGGGTGAAGATGCTATGGTGCTCTAGCCCTGGGGATTTCTGTATTACTTCTTGACTCTGGTTACAATAATGACAACAACTTATCTACATATTAATAATGGCCTAATAATCGTTGATGTAGAGTTCAGGAGGAAACATAGCCTAAAAGCAGGGTGGTAGGATGACACAGCAGGTACTGTGTGTGCCACACAGCTTCAAGGGGTGGGGTTGTGAGTTTGAACGTTGCTCTGGTCTCGGCACATGCTATGCTGAAGTCCCCCCAAAGTGTGAGAGTGGGAATGGCAGATTTATGCATGGCCACCATTGGCTGCCACCCAGGATATCCTAGTGGTAAATAGGAGACAGATCTTATATACGAGACTTACTCTGCGTAGCTGACATCATAATGGTGATTACTCCAAACTCTCCAAAAACACCCAGCCTACCACACCTAGTTAAGAACGTTATATGACACAAATATCAATGCTTAACAAAACCATTTTCAGTTATCTGAATGTAAACCCCGGTGCACGGTGCACCACCAAGGTGAACTGTTTTTGCAACTGTGTGTGTGTGTGTGTGTGTGTGTGTGTGTGTGTGTGTGTGTGTGTGTGTGTGTGTGTGTGTGTGTGTGTGGGGTGGGGGGGCTCGGCAAGCTGCCATTGTTGGACCCTAGAGCAAGGCCCTCACTCTTACTGCACCCCGGGCGCTGCAGCATTGGCTGCCCATCGTTGCAGGCACGTGTGCTCACTGTCACTGTGTGTGTATATGGGTGTGTTCACTGCACAAATGGGTTATAGGCGGAGGCCAAATTGTTTGACCTTTGACCTTTGTTACACATTTAAAGAGCCAAGACATGTACTGGAGCTACGAGGCTAATGTCGCTAACAAGTAATGGAAGTCTATAGGATACCAAATTGCTGTTGTGACAGATTTCTGGTAGATTCGTCTGGTAGAAATGAAAGAGCCAGTCGAAGACACACTACTATTATAAATCCTGAAACTCGATTCCAAGCGTTGCAAATATTGAATTTTTATGTAATTAGCTGAGCATTATCCTCTATTTAGTCTTAGACCTCCAGTTTCTCACTCTGTTGATGACATATTAGGGTCCAAACACAACGGGGAGGAGTGGTGGGCTAAACACACACATCAGGATCTGCCTCAACATGCCACTGAGTCATGTTTTATAAGTTGTTGTTATTGTGCCTCCTCTATGGTCTACCATATGTAGGTTATACTGCCTTGAAACCATGGAAACCACTGAACCTCTGAAAAATGAATCAGTATCAGTCATGTTCTTCAGATTTTTTTTCATCTGCGTCCAGCTTGAACCCTGTGGCCTTCTCATGTTCCTTCTTCAAAAAACATTCTCATTTAACCACCCAGGCATGTCCAGTCTACCTGGTGCATTTTGGAGAGGTTCAAAGTTCAGCCATAGATCCAGCTTGGAGTCTGTGGATAGATACAGAAGATCTGAGGTAAACAGCTCGGAGTCTGTGGATATATTTAGAAGATTTGAGGTAAACAGCTCGGAGTCTGTGGATATAGATAGAAGATCTGAGGTGAACAGCTTGGAGTCTGTAGATATTGATAGAAGTTCTAAAGTGAACAGCTCTGAGTCGTTTGATATAATTAGAAGATATGAGGTGAACATATCTGTGGATATAGTTAGAAGATATGTGAGGTGAGCAACTCTGGATAGAGTTAGAAGATCTGAGATAAACAGCCCTGTCTGTGGATGTAGTTTGAAGATCTAAGGTAAACAGCTCAGAGTCTGGATGTAGTTCAGATCTGAGGTGAATAGCTCTGAGTCTGTAGATATAAATAAAACATCTGAGGTATAATTAAAAGATATAAACAGTTTTGAGTCTGTAGATATAGATAGAAGATCTGAGGTGAACAGCTCTGAGTCGTTGGATATAATTAGAAGATATGAGGTGAACAATTCTGAGTCTGGATATAATTAGAAGATGTGAGGTGAACAGCTCGGAGTCAGTGAATAGATACAGAAGATCTGAGGTGAACAGCTCGGAGTCTGTAGATATTGATAGAAGTTCTAAAGTGAACAGCTTGGAGTCGTTGGATATAATTAGAAGATATGAGGTGAACATATCTGTGGATAGAGTTAGAAGATCTGAGATAAACAGCCCTGAGTCTGTGGATGTAGTTTGAAGATCTAAGGTAAACAGCTCAGAGTCTGGATGTAGAGTCTTCATGTAGTTAATTAGAAGATATGAGGCGAACAATTCTGAGTCTGGATATAATTAGAAGATGTGAGGTGAACAGCTCTGAGTCAGTGAATAGATACAGAAGATCTGAGGTGAACAGCTCG